>NC_061112.1:120813028-120828237 GCF_002878395.1 Capsicum annuum | reverse complement strand
AAGAAATACAAGGGGTACGTAGGGTATGGGGTTAGGGTAGGGTAGTGAGGTGGTATAGGGTGGTGAGGAAGGTTGTTAGGGGTAGGTGATTAGGATAAAGTTTGTTAGGATAAATTAAAATGAGATAATATTTGTTATTTTTGTCTTTGTGAAGGGATTATCACACGGGGTAGGGTACGCGGTAGGATAAGGTAAAAATGGTAAAAAATGATATCGGGGAGGGACGAAATTAGGTGTCTACAAATATTAAATCATATGTATTCAAATATATTTGATGTAGCATTTAAATTTTAAATTAGATAAGTCGGAAATAGTAAATGCCTATTCAAATACTACTACTGCTACTCTTGTTACTGTCTCTATTATATGTATTGTCACTACTACTATTTATTTATTTAATAATTATTATTATTATTATTATTATATTTTTATCTTTTATTTAATATTTGTATAAATATATTTAGATAGTTTTATAATATTTATTTAAATTTTTAAAGAGATAAACGTGAAAGAGTAAAAGTTCATTCAAAACTCTTTAACCATGAGTTTCTATTTTGTAGCTAATGAAATCTTTTTTTAAAATAAAGAATAATATATTTTCAAAATCAAATAATTTAAATTTTCTAATACATTTTTTTTTGGTTATTGGTTATAATTTTTTAATACATTATTATTACAACATTATTAAGTTATGTCCTAAAAACTGTCACGTGGCTTTTTAATATCTTGCCACGTGGCTTCTTGTCTTGCTTTTATATATGTATAGATAGTTTATTATGAAATAGTTTGAATTTTAATTTTGAATTTCAATAATATTTAAGATTGATTAAGGTGATTTATAATTTTCAAATATTTAGAAGTTGCTAATAATCTTAATTGTTATTGCTAATTTTATTAAATATTAAATCATATGTATTCAAATATATTTGATTTAGCATTTAAATTTTAAATGGGATAAGTCTGAAATAGTAAATGCCTATTCAAATACTACTACTACTCTTGTTACTGTTTCTATTATATGTATTGTCACTACTACTCTTTATTTATTTAATTATTATTATTATTATTATTATTACTATGCACTACTACTACTAATTTTATTGCTATTATTAATATTATTATTATATTTTTATCTTTTATTTAATATTTACTTAAATTATATTTAGATAGTTTTATAATATTTATTTAAATTTTTAAAGAGATAAACATAAAAGAGTAAAAGTTTATTCAAAACTCTTTAACCATGAGTTTCTATTTTTAAGCTAATGAAATCTTTTTTACAAATAAAGAATAATATATTTTCAAAATCAAATAATTTAAAAATTTTAATACATTTTTTTTTGTTATTGGTTATAATTTTTTAATACATTATTATTACAACATTATTAAATTATGTCCTAAAAATTATCACGTGATTTTTTAATATCTTGTCACGTGGCTTCTTGTCTTGCTTTTAGTTTTGCTTATGTATATATATATATATTTGCAATTTAAATACCTAAATAACTAATACATGTATAAGTTATGAGGAAATTTACCGTACAACATTATGAAATACTTTCTGTCATCTAACTAATGTAAATTTAGTCAAAATCTACTCACATTACGGCTACAATGCAACTAGCTATGTCTCGTCCAAAGTGTTCACTGCAGATTTAATTTTCGAGATTAAATTTATTTTTGGTCAAAGTATCTTTTTAGATAATTTTAAGCATTTGACATGTTTACGATAAAGCTGGTAAGATATATTAAGTAGTATATCAGTAATTGAACTATTTTTTAATCACGTGATATTATCTAAATCTATACTATTTATATCTATCTATAAAGTGTGAAGTGACTTAGAAAAAATAGTTGAATTTTTTAATCTTTATTAAAAGACCTTGTAATAGACAAAATCATCTTTTCACTTATTTTCTTCAATTATTAATTAATTATCTTTATAATACTGCGTCCTAAATTGTGAAAAATTAAAAGACTCCTAACATATATTGTATGAAAAATTCTTAGTGGTCGAAATTTAATTGAATTCAAAATATAAATTGTATTAGAACTCCTATGTTATAACCAAGTAATGAATCCTACGGTTATGAGGTTTTATTGTCCTAAAATTGTTATAGTAAAAAAAATAATTATAATTTCCCCCCAACTTATTTTTCTTTTGTATAATTACAATTATTTTACCAAAAATAATAATAATTATAACCAGAAAAAAGTTACGGCGAGTTTTAGTTATTTAAACTATGTAATATGATATATTTATTAAATAAAATAACAAAAGAAAATTATGCTATTATTTTGTGAATTTACTGGGCAACTACTTAAAGAAGTCTTCTTTTTCTAATAAAACTAGAATAGCATGGCACGGGCCCAACATTAAGATATTTTGATTATGTACGATAAGTTAGATTGATGTCAATGTGAATTATAAAATATGAATACATAAAACATATTAACTACTTGATAGTATTTTTGAAGGAGCCAAATTATTTCCCAAGATAATCATGTATAACTTACTTATATAAATAACACAATTCTATGCATTTTGAAGTTCAAATCCTTAATCATATGACTGAAATTTACTACATTAAGTATAAAATATGAGATTAAAATTGATACATAAGACTTGACACCTGTTGTATAAAATAGAGAATAATTGTTGAAAAAAGATAAATGGTTATCCAGTCATTACATATTACATCACATGTGGGTTGTAACTAATAGGTTAAAATTGTATTCTTGTCCTCCACTAAGCCAACATAAACATCCTTTGCTTTCATTTCTCCTTCTTTTTTATTTGTCAACTTGTTCTTTGAATTTAAAATTAAATTAATATTTTAAATTTAATTTTTAAGTGTTTTGAAATATATATATATATATATATAAACTATAAGTTATCATCTGTCATATTAATTTAAGTTATTTGACTTTGAGAACACGATAAAACATACTTCTATGTTTTATCGAACTTTGCTTTTGTATATGTTCTTTCCATTGAAACGTAGGAGTCATTTGTTAGAGTGTATGAAAATAATTTTGAATAGAATGTGTTAGTAATGTTTGCATTATTAATGCTTGTATTAGTAATGTTGGTATTATTTATACTAATATTATTTCTTATACACTATTTGATGTGCTGTATTAGAACTTGTCTTTTCAATCTTGATATATTTAAACAAAATTTTTTTTAAAAGAAGACTGCATATACATTAAAAAATTCATTTGAGATTTAGCACGAGTTCAATATATGTTATTTCTGTCTCAATTTATATGACATAAATAGAATTTAGATAATTAATCATACTTTTAATTAGGGGTGTGCATAGGTCGGGTTGGTTTGGTTTTTATTAAAAAAAACAAACCAATCATGTCGGTTTATTAAAACTATAAACCAAATCAAACCAACATAAAATTGGGTTTTTCGATTTAGGTTTTAGTCGTTTTTTTTGGATTTTTCAATTTTTTTTGATCTTTTTATAATCTTTAGCTTTTACAATTATATTGTGATCGAAGACTAGATCAAATATGTTTTCACTCATGTGCTAATGAAAAACCATAATTATGAAAAAATGAGGATCGGAAAACTCTCTTGAAACTAAAAAGTGAGATGAAGAGTGAAAACCTTAGGTTTAAGTTTATATTGAGTTTTCAATCATTTAATTAGCAATTAATGGATAAATATTACAACTTAAAAGCCCAAATCTAAAAATATATCTACATCTACTTTCAAATTATTGAAAATTACTAAAACTAGTTGAAAAAGTATTTAAAAAGTAGATTATAATTAATATTTCATGTATAAAAAAGTTTGAATATTATATACATATATATATAAATATATATTATGTCAGTTTGATTCAGGTTCGGTTTGACTTTATTTTTGTTAACACCAAACCAAACCAAGAATGGACGGATTTTTTTTAACGCCAAACCAATCAAACCAAATCATAATTCGGTTTTTTCTCTCGGTTTGGTTTGGTTCATTGGTTCGGTTTGACTTGACGGTTTGGTCTGTACACTAATACTTTTAATATGTATTTAGATAATTTAAGTTGTTAACTACTATAATTTATAATATTTTTTATTTAATTTTTAAATAATATACATTACGTTTCTTGTCCAAACATTTGTGGTATTGATAATCAATTATATTTGTAAAATAACTTAAGTTTCAAATTTTAGTGATTTATAATACTTTTCTTCTATTATAATTAAGTGACACTAATATAATTTCGAGAGTCAACCGAATATTTTATATTTTTAAAAAAATTTTAAGTTGTTAATTATTGTGATTTATATTTTTTTCATAATTTTTTTAAATATATAATAAATTAAATTATTTTTAGATATTTTAAGTTGTTAACTATTGTAATTTATAGTACTTTTTATGTAATTTTTGAATAATATATGTTACTTTCCTTGTCCAGAGTTTTGTGTCGTTGATAGTCAATTATATTTTTTAGATAATTTAAATTTTTAATTATTGTGCTTTATAATATTTCTTCTGTTCAAATTTAAGTGACACAATGCTTATATGGTCATAATAATTAATTAGAGGTGATACAGTAAAATCACGATTGAGCAGCGAAACATAAATGTCTTAAATGACTTACAACGACTAATTAGAAGTGACATAGCAAAATTACTATAAAAATACCCGTAAAAAAAATTTAAGTGGACCTCATATAAAACGTCAAGTTAATTTAAAACATCAAGAGTTAATTTGTCATTTTTATATCTATTTTATCTTTTTTATTAAATATTATTAATTTTTTAATACTTAAATGACTTATAATAATTAATCAAGAGTAATATTTAGTAAAACTATGATTGAAGCAGCTAAAGTAGACATGTCATAAATATCTATTTCACGTTTTTAATTAAAAATTAATAATTTTTTAATACATAAATGACTTATAATAATTACTTAGGGGTGATATAGCAAAATCATGATTGAAGCAGCTGAAACAGACATGTCATAAATATTTATTTTATTTTTTTAATTAAATATTATTAATTTTTGAATGCATAAATGACTTATAATAATTAATTAGGGATGATATAATAAAATCACAGATTGGATATTATTAGCTTTTTAATATGTAAATGACTTATAATAGTTAACTAGTAAACATATACGCGCTTCGCGCGGACATAAATATATATGCTTGTATATAACTATTTCAGTTTCTTTGTAATATATGAATCTCATTTTCTTTTCATTACATAATACAATAATTTTACATATATAAGTTGTTCGTCTCAATTTATTCATATTTTGTCTTCTCACGAAGTTGAAGAAAATAATATTTTTTAAATTATGAGGTTTTAAATTAACGATATATTAAATGTATCAAAATTTTCTTTGACCATGTGATCTTAAGTACGACGATGCAAAAATTTGAGATCAAATTGTTACTACAAGAGGAAAGAGTCATTCTTTTTGAAATAAAAAAACAAGCTAAACAAATTAAAGTAAAGGAAGTAATATTTTGTTAATTCAAATAAAAAATGTGATGTTAAAACAGTTACAATTGTTTCCTATTCAAGATAAACCATTACTTTCGTTCAATAATCTAGTTTTCTATTCTTTTTTTTCGTTAGCCTACTCTTTAAACCTTTTTTGTTCTCACTTGAGCAAATGTATTTTTCTTTGCTTCTTCAAATCTTTGATTTTCTTAAAAATAATTTTATTCGTTACTTATTTTTCTCCGCTAATTGAAATGAGACATGTTTATTTTTGCTGTCAAGTTTAATTCTCTTCAAGGAGCAGACCAATTAAAGAGAGAAATTAAAATTATCAAAAGAGTTATAGATGAAATGAAAGGGAAGAATAAATGAAAAGCAAAAAATATTTCATGCAATAAATTCTTTTGATCCAATCTCTTTTGATTCCATTAGGTCTTTTGTACGCCGATCAAGTTATTTTTTATTTTTTTAAAATTAAATTATCGATGACGCCATATTTTTTTGAATTTGTCTTCTAATTAATATGTAGCAAACTTAACTTGTTGATAATAAAAAACATTGAATTCATTATAAAAGATATCGTAATTTACAAAGAATTAAAATCTTAATTTTTTGAAATAAATAAGGTACTAAAACTCCTTGAAAAATAAAAAGATAAAGACAAAAGGTATTTTTACTCTTCAATAAGAGTGTTTGGTGATCAGAACTATATAAATATATCAAATAATACTGTATTAGTAATAAATTGTATTTAAATTTATTGAGTGAAACATCTTTTACCATGATTTTTCAAACTCCTCCATAAATAAATTAATTTGACAAAATAAAATGCCAGTATGCGTGAGATATAAATTAATGGAAAGATAAGGAAATAAAATTAATGAATAAGAGAAAAATTATTGCTCTCTTTCATTTCTTTCTCTAAGATCTTTTTATAGTATTTTATGACTGACAATTCTTTTTTTCTCTCTCATTGGAAAAAAGAAATTAAAAATAAAAGGACAAAAGTAGAAAAAGAAATGAAATAAATTTTTTTTAATAAAATACATATATACATACTTGCATATATCCTTTCATGTTCCCTTTAATGAAAGGAACAAAAATAAAAAAATGAAATAAAAAAATTAATAAAATACATATGTACATACTTGCATATATCCTTTCATGTTCCATTTTTTCCTCTCTTAAAACTTAAGTAAATGAAAGCTGGTCTATTTAATTTTTTTTTGCTTTTCTCTTTTTTCAATTATCTTTATTCTCACTCCAATTCTTCCACATTGTCATCATCCTCTGCAAAATTAAATATAATCTTTTTTCAGCAAATTTATTTTATTACATTACATACACACCATAAACATCGTAAGAATAAATACTAATTGAATTTAATAAATACAAAAAACAAAAAGAACTGAAAACAAATAAAATAGAAAAAAGAAAAAAGATACTAACCTCAAATATCCCTAGTCATGGATATTTATCATTTCCCGTGCAGAAAAATAAAGAAAAACAAACAAAGAAAATAACTCTTCTCAACATAAAATATTAAACAAAGAAGAAATTAAAAGAAGTACATATAAAATGCATCTTGAGCGTGTGTATATATACATAAATATTTTTTACTTGTGGTAAATTTCAGCAAGTTATGAATTTTATTTTATTGGAGATAGCGAGACCGAGAAACAAAGCTAACCAAGCCTCCAAATAATCACGTACATTTATACTCCATAATCAGTAATCCTACATCACCAAAGAAATATTGCGCAAACTTTAGTAAGAAAGTGTCAAAATAATGTTAGGCAAAAAACTTGTATAAAATTATCAATGACATAGTTATTCATAATATATATATATATATATATATATATATATATATATTTGCAATTATATTTTTTATAATAATAGTAAAAAATATCTAGACAAGTGATGACTGCTTTATTATATTCAAGATATTTAGTAAAATATATTTGTGCAATATCATAGTAACATATTCATAAGAATTACTAGCAAAAAAAAAACATACATTACATAATTAGGATGAAGAGTATGACAAAGAAAAAGAAAACATATATAAAGCTTAACTATAGCTATTTGAATGATCTCAATTTATTAAACTTCTTCCATAAAGTAATCCTGTTGCAAATTTTAATAAACCTCATTATCACCTTATTTGCTTCTTCTTTCTTCCTCCATTAATGGTGTTGTTATTCTTTCTTGCGACTTCTTCTGGTTCATTAGATCATTGAAAAAGCTCACCATTGAAGACCCTTTGAACTTGCCTCTGCATTTGAAGATAGATTATGACATGATATTACCGTCTCATTTCTTGATCCAATAAAAAATGGGAATTTCATGAGAATTCTATCAATCATATTGGTAATGTCTAGTTATATTCTAATGAAGAATAGATAACGATTATAGAAGAGATGAAAAGTTACAATTATAATAATTAAGAGATGAAAAGTTATAATTAAGAGATGAAAGTTATAATTATAATAATTAAGAGGTGTAATTAAGAGAATTAAGAGAGTAGTTTTTTTTTAAGAAAAATGTACAACAAATTAATTTTAACACGAGGAAAAACTCAAAAAATCTAAAAAAAGATAAATGGCATTGGGGGCCTCTAAGGCATGCCACATAGGATAGGTTAAACTTCTCCTTTATATATATATTGATTAGAGGCGATATAGTAAAATTATGATTGAAGCATACATGTCATAAATGTCTATTTTAGTTTTGAATATATAAATGGATTATAATAATTAATCAGGGGTGATATAGGAATGTTTTGAATTTTTAAAAATCAAGAAACACTAATTATTAGGTTTATTTAGTTAAAATCATAATTCAGTAAGTTTTAGATAAATCGAGAAAAATATCGAATTAATCAAATAAGTTATATGGGTAAAATACATTTTATATATTGAGTTTTTTAAAAATGAAATATTAAAATTTTTTCTTTGAGTTTGAGGTGATTAAAATAACTACAATCCAAAAAATAATTAATGCTCAAAGTTTTAATTAAAAAATCAATTAACTTGTAGGAATAGTATGCTTAATTCAATACGGATAATATGATTTGCATATCCAAAATAACCAATTATTATTATTTCGTAACGAATTATGTTTAACCTTATATAAGTAAAATCTTTTTAGGTATTTTCCTTTAATTTTTTTTTTTGTTGGTATATATTGACTTGGCACAAATTTTTAAAAAATCAACAACAACAACAACAAACCCAGTGTATTTCCACAAAGTGGGGTCTGGGGAGGGTAGAATGTACGCAGTCCATACCGCTACCTCCAAAGAAGTAGAGAGACAAATTTTAAAAAATATTTATTAAAAATTTATTTTACTAAATTAGCATTATTAATTTTACATTAAAAATTTAAATTAAGCAAACTTGTATTTCATGAAACAAATAAGGAAGAAAGCAAATTATATGTTTGACATGAAATGTAAATGAAGAATAAAATATATTTAATTATATTTATCATATTAATTATGACAATAAATTATTATCTTATTAATCAATTTACTTAAATATAATATATTTCAAACAATTTTATATAACCTAAATAAAAGTAGCATGTAGGTACTCACCTTCATCCTAAATACAATGAGAAATATAATTTTTATAGAATAATTATATCTTTTTAGAAAAAAAAGATAAATAAATATGAAAAATAGATGATAGATAGAGGGCCCACCTGTGGAAAGGAATGAAGGCTAGGGAGACACTTGTAGTAGCATTTATGGTAAATTTTTTAAATAACATTGTCTGTAATTAATGAGAAAAGAATGGACTTTATTTTAGAATCTTTGATAGGTCCACCAAAACAAACAGAAAAGATTTTAAATCTTAGCTTATAATTTTCTTTAAAGACCTTAATATCCTTAAGTTTGAATTTAATGTCAAATAGCTGACATGTTAAAACCACTCTTTCTAATATATAGAAAAGAAAAGAAATTTGAACACACCATTCACTTTTAGTTGTAGGACTCTTCCTTCGTTTCCCCCCTCATAAATTTGCATATTTCTTATTGTATTTTTCCACTTTCAATTTTCTATGTACATAAAATTCTTTTCTTGGTGTATTTAGAAATTCTTTTTTTCATAGACAAACATATTAACAATAATAATATATTAATATATTTCATGAGTCTAAAATATAGTGTATATAAATCTTACTCCTAGCTCTACACATTATGCCGGTTAAAATTAATTTGTTTGGTTTTGTTTTTGATAGCATTTGGCCATCTCAAACAAGTATGTTTTACGGTAAGTTTGTTAATTTATTCTTTAATTTGATGGTTATTATTGTTATTATTATTATTTCTTGTGTCGAGGATCTAACTAAAACAATCTATCGATAAAATAGTGCATTCACCAACTTAAATAGGTAGGCACTACATAATATCCTTTGTTGTATTTTTATACAATTCTAAAGACGTGTACTTTCTTTTGATAAAAATATATGTATTATTTGTCTAGCCGTTGTTATACTTTTGTATATTGTAAAGACATACACTTTCTTTTAGTAAAAAGATATGTGCTCTTTTGATGAAAAAGAAAAATAGCAAAAGACTTTTCATGAAAAATTAGGTTTAATATTTTTTTGATATATAATTTTATTTTTATAATTACATGTTATATAATAGTAAGAGACAAACGTGCAATACACATTTTCAGAGTTTAGTATATTATATTAAAAGTGTGAAGGTCTTTAGAGATATTATTTGAACTTCATTGAAAGAGTTTGTGGTAGACAAAATTGTCTTTTCACTTTTTTCTTAATTTATTATTTAATTGGGTTATTATTTTTAACTTCCGTTCTATATTTTAAATACAAAATCTTTTTAAATATTCGATTTATTAGGAGTAGAATTAATTTAGGTATAAAATTGTGTTATACTTTTCAATCAAGGTAAATCAATTTTCCTTTCCTATTTTAATTAGGATGTGAGGTGCTTATCTATATCTATCTATTCTATATTAAAACTATTTTAATTAGGAAATGAGGTGCTTATCTATATCTATATCTATCTATACTATATTTAAAGTGTGAAGGACTTTAAAATATTATTTGAACTTTTTATCCTTAATTAAAAATCTCTGCTTTAGACAAAAAAAATATCTTTTCACTTTTTTTTCTATTATTTTTATAATATTAAATATTGACTATAATAAATATATTAAAAATTAAATCAAACAAATCTTTTCCAATTAAAATTGGCTTAGCAATAGCAGAGTTGGCTATGTAAAGCATTTCTTCTGCTTGAGCCGGAGAAAATGACGAGAACAACTCTTTGTTTGCGCAAACATGGCGTGTCACACCAGAATCCATCCACCATTCGCTTGGATTCCCCACCAAGTTGCATTCCGTGAACATAGCACACAAATCATCATATTCTGTTTTGGACTCAATCATGTTCGCTTGGTCCTTTTTCTTGCCTTTCTTCAGGGCTCGACAATCTATGGATTTGTGGCCAATTTTGCCACAATTGAAGCATTTTTGCTTGAACTTTTTCTTGGGTTGATTGCTTCCATGTTCAACTTTCTTTCTTTTCTTCGAGTTGTTTTGGCCATCTTCTACAATATGGGCTCTATTCATTGTAGAATTTTCCTTTGACCTTCTTTCGGCAGCTTCATTCTCCTCTTCAATACGAAGTCGGACGATAAGATTTTCAACGGTCATCTCCTTGCATTTATGCTTTAAGTAGTTTTTGAAGTCTTTCCAGTTTTTGAAGTCTTTCCACAAAGGTGGTAGCTTCTCAACTATCGCTGCTACTTGGAAAGCATCATTCACAATTAAACCTACAAAACAGTTTATGTGAGTTTTAAGAACATTTTTAATTTGTTCAACTACGGTATATTTCAACAGATTTGCAACTCTTGTACTTGAGAGACAACAGATTTGCTATCAATCATTTTGAAGTCCAAGAACCGTGCAACAAGGAATTTCTTAATTTCCGCATCCTCCGTTTTATATTTCCGTTCAAGTGCCCCCACAGTTCCTTTGATGTCTTGGTTCCAGTATAGACATTATAGAGGTCATCTTGGAGACCACTCAGAATATAGTTCCTGCAAAGGAAATCCGAATGTTTTCAAGCTTCTACAATAACGAAGCGGTCTTTGTCCGAAGTTCCCTCGGGCACCTCGGGAGCGTCTTTGCTAGTGAACCGTTGTAGACATAAAGTGGTGAGGTAAAAGAACATCTTTTGTTGCCACCACTTAAAGTCAATGCCAGAAAAATTTTCGAGCTTCTCCGCCGGTGCCATCGTTGGCGGAGCATTTGTGCGACTTGATGTGGCAATATTATTTTCCCCCATAGACGTTGTCGCATCCATCATTTGACTTTTAGTTGTCATTTTTCCTATCACCACAAGACAGAAAACTTAGTATTTTTCAGAATACTATTTATAAAGTTAAGTAACTTGAAACTCTTCTTCTTGTTTCTAGTTAACGATGAAGTTTTTATTACTTCAAATTGTCAACCGAGTGATCCTTAACTTGTGATGAAGATTTTATGTCTTCTAATCACTAGTTAAATTCAAGCGGAGTAGAAAGCCTAAGCTTTAATCTCCAAAAATAAGCAATACAGATTCTGTAAGAAATTATTCCTTAAGATTGTTATTTTCCACAATACGGGTACGTAGAATCTGTATAACAGAACAACAACTTCAACTCGAGTTCAAATATGAACAAGAACACAATGAAGTATTAAATACCCTCAACACAAGATCAAAATGACCTTTCCAAGAGGTGTATTTATTTTTCAAAAAATAAAGATGAAACAGAAATAATTAAGGCCAAGTCGTCCGAATTCATGGACTTTCCTTAAGGAATAATTCCCCTCACTGTACTCGAGGTTATGGAATCGTCCTCCCAGGATAAAATGGCCTTCAATCTGACTATAGCGGTACCTCAAATAGGCGGATTCTTCGAACACACTCACAGTTTGAATGATCACACTTAGAGTATTTTTAAGAAGAAGAAGAAGCTTGTAATTCTGAAATTTTTTCTCTATCTTAACCTTTGGAAAAAAGAAGGTTATTTATAGCCACAATATGTCTCTTCTGAAGAGAGGCAATGGTTCAATCCAAAGGTTGCACCTTTGCTGTAAGTTTATGTCTGTTCATAAAAGATTGCATCTTTTCCTGAACAGTCATCTTGTTTCATGAATAAGTGTGTCCTTTTGCTAAATGGTTGCATCAGTTTGTTCAACCAGTACATCAGTTCAGAAACAATACAGCAGTTCTGAAGCAGCATTAGTTCAAAAACAGTGCCTGCACAGTTTCGAAACACTGTTCACTGCACAGTTTTGAAACACTATTTCAGAATATAAATGGAGTCCAACAGAAGATATTTCCTGCGTTTTACATATATTCAGACTAGATTTTTGTCAAATAAAATTTGTCCAGAAAGATAGATCGCATCGATCGATCATTTGCCAAATCCAAATCCAAATCTGAAGCCGAGCAGAGCAAGCGACGACGACGCGAGGCATCTCTATTTTCTTGCCTCACTTATCATGTGGAGTAAGTGTTCATTAATATAAACACTACAAAGTTTCCTTCTCCCACATTGGTGGGAGAATTAGTGGACTTTCCACTTTGGGAGTATACCTTCTAAATTGGTATCTCCTTCCTTCCACAATTTTTCTCCATTTTTTCCATTCACACTTCATTCATATACTATGAACCCAACAATTACTATTAAGAAGAAGGTATATAACAATTACTATTAAGAAGAAGGTATATTTTTTAATTTTATTTTTTCTGGATTTTACTAATTTTTAGAAACTATATTACAAGAATCAATGACAAATATTCTGAGATGAAAGTGCAACTCACATTTTTATGGACTAATTTGTTTAAAAAAAAAGGTAAGTGGACATAGGTGGGGGTTGGGGGTTGGTGGGTGGGTTGGATCTTTTACTTATTTAATTATTACCTTCCGTATTTTAGAATGAATATGCTCTTTTTATTTTAGCAACCAACTCCCAATTGTGGTATTCTAATTTGTAATTAATTTTATGATACAATTTATATATGTTTTTTTCACAATTTTTTGCATTATATTGCCTTAGTTTTATTTGTATTTTTCTTTTGGGTTCTTAATGCATGTATTTTGCATAAAATTTTGTAATTTGGTTGTGTTATAAGGTAATGTTTTAATTGTATTATTCTGATAACGTGATTATATTATTTTATTGTAGTTTTTGTTATGTTATCATTTGGTGTTTTGTAGTTCACAATACAGGTGGTAGACAAAATGTTTGATCGGATTTTAAAAAAAAAATTGTGTAAAGATAGGATTTAATTTTTAAAATCTTAAAATTCGAATGGTACCCCATAAATTGAACAGAGTTGGTAAAGTTTTTCTTTCTTTCCGCTTCATATATTATATGTAGAATTGGATTCTTATACCATACATTCTTCCAAATCAGTCTATGTTCTTGTGTGAAGGTTAAATTTGATCGTATTATTATGATATCTTGGTTATAGTATTATTTTGTTGTAGTTTACAAATGGTGGATGAATGTTTGGTCGGACTTTGAGAAATTATAGTGTAAAGATTAGGTGTAATCATATTGTTCTGGTATCTCGATTACAGTATTGTTTATTGTACTTTACAGGTAGTAGATGAGTGCGTGTTCGATTGGGCTTTAAGAAATTTTTATGTAAAAGATTAGGAGTAATTGTATTGTTCTAATCTCGATTATCGTATTCTTTTGTTATAATTTATGTTATGTTATTATCTATTATTTTTTGTCATTATTCGTTATTTTTATACTTTTGTAACACCCCGAGTCTAGTACCCCGGATGATACACGGTGCTTATAATTCCGAAGGACCACAAGCTAACCCTTAACTGATACCTGTAACTGAGCACTGCATAATATACTGAAAAATGCAGAAAACTGGAAGAAACTTGCCATAAGGTTCAATACTAAAATAAAACTAAATGAAGTTTAACAATATCAAAACTAAAATAACTGTCTCAACAACTAGTCTGAAAGCCTCTAAACTGTCTGAATTGTAGAATTGATGGGACAATCCCTCAACTAACTCCATCTACTGAAGAATACTGAATCTAATGCAATATAATGAAATAATAGAACCATCCTCGAATGATGAGGACTCACTGCTGAGTCTATTGCTGCTGACTGAGTCTCAACTGCTAAGGGTGCTCGAGATTCCGTGCTTCTAAACCTATGGTATAAGATACCATAGCGCAAGAGAAAAGTATAAGTCAGTACATAAGAATGTACTGGTATGCTAAATGGGGTAAGACTGAATGCAAGGGCTCATATGCATGAACTATACTGACTAAATAATCTGAGTATGCTGAATGAGGATACATGCATGAATGCATAAACTATAACTGAAATCGTAGTGACCCTGAATACTGAGTCCCGAATGCTGATTTACTGACATTTGAGTTTACTAATGCTGGGATACTGAATAACTGAATCTACTAATATTTGTCTATTAATTTCTAATTAAATGATCCAAACCCCAATATAAACTTAAAATCTAAACTTTTCACTCTTCATCTCACTTTTTAGTTTCAAGAGAGTTTTTCGCTCCTCATTTTTTCATAATTACGGTTTTTCATTAGCACATCAGTGAAAACATATTTGATATAGTCTTCGATCACAATATAATTGTAAAAACTAAATATTATTAAAAAAAATCCAAAACAACAGAAAAAATAGAAAAACCCGAAAAAATC
>NC_061112.1:120798998-120810028 GCF_002878395.1 Capsicum annuum | reverse complement strand
TTTGATAGGCTGAAGTAGATCGACCATAACTTTTTGCTCTGATGGCCAAATTAGATGAAACCAATTTCATTGGAAAGAGGACCTTCAGATCTTTCTGTTGATATATAGTAGCTCACTCAGATCATGATGTACAAGGAGTTATGATCATTTGAATTTGACCCTAAAATTCACCTGGCCTCAGTATTTTTTCCTGTACATTTACTGTTCACCACTATTCACGGTTAGATGGGAATGATCATAACTCATCGCTCGAGTGTCCGTTTTGGATGATCCACATATCGTTGGAAATCTTATTCGATTCTCTACGCGATGACGAGTCGCATATCCAAAAATGCCACACAGAAAAATTATTAATCACGATAAAGAACAGAATTCAACACTTTTTCGTTCGAGATCTTAATGAAAATTTTTTTTGGGGCATCACAGTACCACACCGGTACGGGTATGTATACATTGGATCGGGTACCATGCTGGTATGGATATATATATGTTGGATCGGGTACCATGCCGGTACGGATATAAATATGTTGGATCGGGTACCACGCCGGTACAGAAATGTATATGTTGGATCGGGTACCACGCCAGTACGGATATGTATATGTTGGATTGAGTACCACACCGGTACGAGTATATATATGTTGTATTGGGTACCACGTCGGTACGGGTATGTATATATTGGATCGAATACCACGCTGATACGGATATGTATATATTGGATCGGGTACCACGCCGGTACAGGTATGTATATGTTGGATCGGGTACCACGCCGGTATAAATATGTATATGGTGAATCGGGTAACACACCAATACAGTACATGAACATAGATTGTTCCCTGTAGGTCATGACTATTTGAGCAAAAATAAATCCCATAGCATGTGTGTACATATTTGTGTTGATTTTGTGAATGTTTACAGTATGGTTGATGTAGACACGTAATTTTATCCTTTCCCGAAAATATTTTAATCATTTTTATTTTATTTTATTTTAGTTTTTAAATTTTTATTTTTATTTTTATTTTATTTACATGACCATACTTTAGTTAAATTGATAATTTCTCCCCCAAAAAAGAAAGAATTGAAAATAATTAAATACATAGCATCTTTGCCACCTCACTATGCCACCTCAACACCTCATTTTCCATTTTTCATTGGATACATGCAAAAGGCACACGCCCTACTCATTTTTCGACACGTCACCCTTATCTTTCCACATACCACACTAAATTTTCCACATGCCACACACTTATTCCCACAAGCCACCAATTATATGCTTCTACATAGGATAATAAATAAAGAAAAAGAAAAATCAAATAAAAAATATAAAAGGAAAATTCTAAAAGGAAAAAAGGGGGCTCATTCTTTCATCATCATCTTCTCCACAATAACAACAATCACCAAATCATCTTCCTCACAAGAAGAACAAAAAAAACTGAGGGAGAGAAGAGAGAATCACGCGAGAGAGAAAAAAATCGAGAGAGAAACAATATCGTGAACAGTGCCGTGAACAGTATTATGAATAGTAATCGTGAACAGTTCTGTGAATAGTGTTGTGAACAGTACGTGAACAGTCATAAACAGTGTTGATTTTCGGGTTCGATTGAATTTACGGAGCTTCAATTTTGGGTCTCAAATTTTTCAATACGGAGTTGGAGTTCGTCATTGTTGAGGTCCTATTAGGAATTTTACAGTCCGGGCTTTCTTGATTTTATTATCAATGAAATCGATTCTTCAAAGATCCATCTCTCAACTCTACTTTTTTATTATATCGAAGTTGGTTAATATCGTGATTTTGTGGTGCGGTTTTGAATATTTCGAGCAAAATATTAATTGTTGTTATAGATATGAATGATTGGTATGCTTAAATATTTGAATCTTCGTTGGGGTATATGTTGTTGGTTTTGGATTTTGAAAAGTGATTTGATAGTCGAATTGGTTTAATACTGTGGTTAAAAATGGATTTGGGGGATGAAATTAAGAAATTGATAAAAAAGTTAAATTTAGATTAGCTTTGGTTTATTGTTGTTTTATTTAATTTGTAACGAGCATGAATAGGGTTGGAATGTGATAAAATTATGAAATGTTGAAATGGATAGGCAAATGTTGGTTCGGGTAGGCAAAAATTTAGGAATAAGTTTTCTTGTTGAATGTTTGAATGTGGAATTTGAGTTGAATGGTTTGGTTTTAGTTATTGCATTTGAAAATGTATTCATTTAATCGGGGAATGCCCCGCGATCACTTGTATTTATTCGCCGGGGAATGCTCCGAAGTATTTTGTATTTGGAGGACGTCCGTAATGAAGGCCCGAAGCATCGGGTAGCATGGGAGCGTAGTATAAAATTAGTGTAGAGTAGAATAGGATTTACATTTTCGCATTCTTTTTCTATTTTGGACTGTATAACTGGACTGGACATATTTTTTGGATTTGTTTGCTTGATATATCGTTTTATTTATGTTTGGTGTGGTTTATACATTCATAGTGTTCAAATTAGCCGATATACTCCACCAAGCGACCGTGGTCAAACCACGGGATCGAGGGGTGCCTAACACCTTCCCCTCGGTCAACAGAATTCCTTAGCCGGAATCTCTGTTCACGGATCAATTTTATAGAGTCAAAACCATTTTGAAAAAGGATATCCACGGGTGACTTGGAACACCTGATGTATGCCTAGTAGCAATTCTGAGTTTAAATGTAAATAATCCTTTCCGAGATAAAATCTTCATTTTTTGTCACTTTAATAATGAAAACCCTTCCGAACTATAAAATCAAATCTTTTAGAGTTGTGAAAAATGGGTGTGACAGCTCTAGCGACTCCACAGGGGACTATTTCAGAATTCGAGCTTATTTTGGAGTTTTATCGGCTTAGTTTGGCACTATAGGCATATGGAAATTTTGTTTGTGCTGTTTTGTGTTATTGTATTATCACTGTTGTTTATTTTCGTGCTCTTTATTTACAGTAATTACCATATGTGTTACCATTTTTATATCTGGCATCATGTTCATAACCCGAGTCATTTTTTCTGCAACAAGTCCGTAGTACACGCTGTGTACACGACCTCTAGTTGAGTCACCCTTATCTTAAGGGGGAGCCGTTGGCTGGTATGGAGTAGGTGGAAAGCAAAGCAGCCACTATCGACCATATGCTCCCCCGAAAAGCCTTGTTAGTAAACCTCAACGTAGGTCAGCCTTTAGGTCATGCTTATGTGCATCATATTGAAGACCTAGCAGGGCCCACTTGGCCTTTTGTAGGAGACTCGCCTCTAAAGCATCTCTACGTGCTAAATGTTGCATCTTTGAGTATAACGTGGTCATTTGACGGACTAATTTAGGGAAAGCATGTGTTAGAAGTAAAGTGTGTGGCAGGGAAAAATTAAAAAAAAAAAAGAGGAAAAAAGAAAAAAAGAGAAAAAAAAAGTTTCGTAGCTTTTAGTATTCTTTATGGCTTTTGTTTTTCACAATTCGAAAATTCAAAAAGATTTCTTTATTTTCTGCACTCATTCGTTCAAAAATTAAGACATCAAAAAGATTTCTCGCTCTCCTTTAGCATGCATTCATAATTCAAAATTTTCAAATAAAAAGATTTTAGAAATTTTTATAAAAGAGAATGAAAAATGGTAGAAGTTTTGTACATTTTATATAATGAAAATACCAAAAAAAATTTTCTTTCATAGTTGTTGCTGTCAGTCGTATGTGAAGTGCCAAACTAAAAACTCAAAAAGATTTTATTGTTTTGCATCTTCAGTTTGTGGTCGCGTTTCTCATGTCAGGGTTCAGTCAGTTATTTAATCCTTAATTGTCATATTTGGACAAACTACGCACCCCTGATTCTCCTCTTTCGGATGTGAGATACGTAGGCAACCTATTATTGGTTTGGGAATCTTATTTAAAAAATTCAAAAAAGATTTTCTTCACTCTTCATCTAGAGTAGGTGTCATATACATCTTTAAAAGCTACAAAAATATTTTTCTTTTATAATTTCAAGTTTCTTTGTCGTATGTCATTAAAAATCGAAAACCCAAAAAGATTTTTCTTTGGTAATCGTAGATTTCATTTTGTATACGAATTTTCAAAGCTGAAAAACTCAAAAAGATTTTCGTCTATTCTTTTGAAAATTTGTTTTTTTTTTAAAGTTTCAAGAAAAAGAAAAAAGGAAAGGAAAAAGAGTTTAATAGGCCATTTTGGCAAGACTTCATGAACTACGCACACCTGATTCTCCCCTCTCGGGGGTGAGATACGTAGGTGCCCTTCTTGGGTTTGGTGATCTTTTCGAAAAAAAAGAGAGGTTCTGAAAAAATGTTGAACTCTAACATATTTGTTGCCTCCTGTTCAGTTAGTTTAAGGTGGTTGGTTTGTGGCTTCCTGGATGGTCCTCCATATCACACCAAATCCAAGGAAGAGTTAGTTGTGTCCAACAAGGATATAGAGAGTGGCATCATGGATGAAATAAAGAGTCATAAAATTGAGAGTTTAAAGGAAGAGAATTTGAGACTAAAACAACAAATGATGGAAATGTATCAAGCTTGGGCCAGTGGGCTGCCTCCAACTTCGTTCCCCACTTTTGACCTTGCAAATACCTTGAGTCTTCCACCAAAATCGCAAAGTCAGTTGCCTTCTGTTGTTGATATACCAAAGCATGCCTTAAAATCCTTTCCACGTCAAATGCATCTCAATACTTCCACCACTCTTTCTTTAGCTCCTTAGTATAAGTCTATTACATTCACAACACCACATACCGTCCGTGTTTTTGTTCCTTAACCTTCTACTGAGGCTTCCACTTGGGCTATCAATCCAACAGTTGTGCTGTCCCAATCTGTTAGTGGACGCATGTTCAAGGCTCTTGATGATCATTGCTGTATTCTTGAGCCTACAGTTAAGCTAAGGGGACCGCCAAAATTTCTTACCAAGCAGCCTAGCATGCTAAAAGAGCCCGAGAAAATGGTTGGGAAAGTTAAGAGTGTAGAAAATGATGTGAAAAGTTCCTTGGGACTTGTGGGCTATGAAGATGTTTCATATAAAAACTGGGGCATGTTTTTAAGTGTTAACCTTCCTCCAAGCTTTGAGACATCAAAATTTGAGGATCTTGGTGGACAGAATGATTCTATGAAACATTTGGAATGATATTACAATCAATCAAGGGAAACTGAAGAAAAGAAGAAAGAAAATGCACCTATTGTCGTGCCATGGCCAAAGCAGAGTTTGAGAGGTCCAACTCACCAATACTGTCAGCCTCAATCCCGAGCTTACATATCAAATCCACTTATTCATCTGCAACAAGGTTCCTCTTTTCAAAATCCAATGAGTTCCATTCCACTTCCTCAATGTCCTTTGAATAATGCACAATTGTGTACCCATCCGTCTTCTTATCCACAATGTCATGCACCTGTCCCTCAACATCGTCCTAAACCCCCACAAATTTACCAAGGGACCTCTAAATTCCAATTTCATCAGAGGCCAGAGTTCGCAAAGAGGAGGAAGGAAGAGGATAATTTCACTCCTATTGGGGAGTCCTATGCCAATTTGTTCCAGAGATTGAGCATAGGGGCATGATTACTCTTCTCCTTGGGCATACACCCGATCCACATTCAAGAAATTTTGATCCTAGTTTATGATGTGCATATCAATCTGATGTTCAGGGTCACAATATTGAAGATTATCGGGCTTTGAAAAGAGAAATTGAAAAGATGATTCAAGATAGATCAACTATGGGGCAGAACATTGACAGTGAGGAAAGCTTTAGTCATGATGATATGCAAACCAGTGGCTAAGATGTCAAGCTGAGCAATTGAGAAGTCACCCCTCTCCCTCTTAGGAAGAGGTCTGGTAGTTTTTTTTTTTTTTGTTATCCGAGTTATTTCAGGGTTGTAGTTCGGGCTCAATCTTGTTTTTTCCTTTTGTTGTTTATGTTCAAACCGTTTCTATCTTTTGTTTCAACTAAATGAAGTGTCCTATTTTCCTTTGTGTTTTAAATATGTGTTGTTTGTTTGTTTTCCTTACATAGTACATTTTATGTTGACTCTAGTGATATGACATGCTAGTCAAATTTTCAGCTAGATCTTAAAATCCGGTTTAAGCATGAGCATTGAATTAGAGGGTTAAAGTTAGAAAAAGAGAGCGTCTGAGAAAATAGATAGAGTGCTGGGGCATTTGGTGATCAATTTAAGGCCTTTTCTAAAAATTAAGGCAATTATTTGGAGAATCACAAGAATAACTTGGTCATCAATTGAAAAACATAGCTCAATTAGGTCAAACAGTGGATGTGTGATCCTACATCAAAAGGAATAGAAAAATTAGCTCCACGAGAGCATGAGGAATGTACAACAAAGATAGAGTTTGTAGAAGAAGTAGTGACGCACAGTCTCATTTAAAATTAGTGCTATAAAAATATCACAAATGATCTTCATCTCTCACTTTCATATAGTATGATATGTACTTGCATTTTCAAGGAATGATATGACAAAGGCATTTCATTCTGCTATCCAAACATCGTGCCATCCTTAATTTACCCCATTTGAGCTTTAGTCATATTTTCTTTCATACCACACTTTTGGAATCAAGATAGAGTCAGCAAAGCTCAAAAAAAAGGTGTCGAGCGAAAAAATAGAGTCAAAAGGTATAAAAAAAAGAGAGAAAAAATGTGTCCAAAAAGAAAAAAAGAGTGTCAAGCAAAATAGAGTCAGAAAAATCCCAAAAAGAGAGTCAATAAAAGAAAAAAATAAAATCAAAATAAATCAAAAGAACAAGTTGCCAGAACTACGCATGACCTGATTCTCCTCTCTCGAGGATGAGATACGTAGGCTGGCCTACTCCGGGCTCGATTCAACCAAATGAATAATTTAGAGTCACCCTGTCAAAAGAAACTGGGTCATGAGTTAATCCTCATTATTTGAGTCGATTTCAAAAGTTGTAAGTCCTACCCCACTTCGAGTGTTGTTTGGGCCTCATGCCATCCTTTTTTTCTAACCTTATCCAAAAGCCAAGTTACAACTAAAGAAAGTCCTTCATATCAATCTTTGATAATGTTAAGGCTAAGCATGCAATGAATATGATGATTCATTTTGGGGTACTACTTGTCTTCCTCAGCATAAGAAATTAGGAAAGAAATAAAAAAGAGAGAGTCTTATTGGTGAAAACCCCCGTGGGCACCATAAGATGATGGTAAGTTGAGAGAGATAAAATGAGAGAGTCTTATCAATGAAAACCCTCACGAGCACTGTAATACGACTGTGAGTTGAGAGAAATAAAAATAATAGAATCTTATTGGTGAAAAACCCTCTCGGATACCATAAGGCAATGGTAAGGTGATAAAAAGAAATGAGAGAAGCTTGTTGGCGAAAACCCTTCAAGGCACCACTAGCCGAATGGGGTCTTAAATGCAGTTGACACAAGGAAGCAACTTAGTTTCAAGGCTATTAACTCAACAACAATGGGTAGAAAGTTTGGATAAAAAGATCAAGCTGCTTAATCCAAAATGCATGGCAATCATTAGTGTTGACTATCATTTTTAGATGAATTTTTCGTTTCTTTGTTTCAAAAGGGGACATTCGTTGTCTTTTCTTTCTTCTCTTTATTTTTTATCTTTCTTGAGTCAGTTATCCAAACAAAAATTATCATTCTTTTTTTTCGTTTCTTGTCTTTGAGTCAAGTCTATGTCAAAACAAGTGAGAAAAGATTTAAAAACTTGCTACCAGCTTCTTTAATTGTACAAAGCAAGGCAGAAAGACCAACACATGAAAGAGACATGATTATGAGCCAAAATGAGGCAAACAGAAAGTTTTGTCAACAAATAAGTCTGGTAACTCATGAAATACCAAGGTTCCAAGGGGTCTATCTGAGGATCATGGCAAAGAAAAGATACTGTATTTGTTTTAAAGTCACTCTTAATAATTGAGTTTGGGTCAATGATACATTAAGTCAATGATATATGTAATGGTTGAAAGCAAGATTAATGTGATGAGGGCAAGGGCGATCTCCGCGAAATCTAAAGCCACAAATCAACCACCATGTTTCAAATTCAAAAGTTTTCTTTGATGAAACAGGAAACATATTACCTTCAAATCAAGGATTTCAAAGCCTAAACATCAAGGCCCATAATTTCTTGCTCTTACAAATGCAGGAAGTGATGTTGCTGCACAGGTTTGATAATCTAGTCACGGTAAAATTCATCAGCCTATATCCCTCAGAGACACACTTTCTTGTCCAGAGATTTCAGTCTTCATCTGTCAGGTGGTACACTTCTTAAATTGAGCCTTGACTCTTAGAAGACGTACCTTATGGTCGAGTGATTCCCTGACCCCTAGAAGACGTACCTTTTAGTCGAGTCATTCTCTTTGATTCCTATAAGACGTAACTTTTAGTCGAGTCATTCCCTTTGATTTCTATAAGAGGTACCTTTTAGTCGAGTCATCTCCTTTGATTCCTATAAGATGTACCTTTTAGTCGAGTCATTCTCTTTGATTCCTAGAAGATGTACCTTTTAGTTGAGTCATTTCCTTTGGCCCCTATAAGACGTACCTTTTAGTCGAGTCATTCCCTTTGATTCCTATAAGACATACCTTTTAGTTGAGTCATCTCCCTTGATTCCTAGTAAGACGTACCTTTTAGTCGAGTCATCTCCCTTGATTCTTATAAGACGTACCTTTAGTCGAGTCTTTCTCCTTGATTCCCATAATGATGTAACTTGCACAAAAGTCCTTTGATGATAAACTAGGGCAAAAATTTAATTCTTGTGTTGGAACTTCACTTTTCTGGCAAATCAAAACCTCTTTATAATAATCTTTGTTTGGGATAATTTTCTTTTTAGTTTTGATGTGATTTCAGAAGCCCGCCTGGAGAACAGGGTGAAGAAATGAAAAGTCAAACAACAAAGTGAAGAAGTTGAAAGTCAAACAACAAGGTGAAAAGTTGAAAGTTAATAGATTGATGAAATAACAAGTCAGGAGCCCGCCTGAAGAACAGGGTGATGAAATTGCAAGTTAGGAGCCCGCCTGAAGAACAGGGTGATGAAATTGTAAAATAGGAGCCCGCCTGAAGAACGGGGTGATGAAATGGCAAGTCAGAAGCCCGCCCGAAGCATAGGGCGAATAAATAGAAAGTTAAGCAACAAGATGAAGCAATTGAAGACCAAGCAACAAGTGATGAAATTTCAAATCAGGAGCCCGACTGAAGAAGAAGGTGATGAAACTCAAGTCAAGAGTCCAACAGAAGCTGCGTAGATAGGATTTTGGAATTTCATTTATGTTTTAACTTGTAATTTTCATTTTTGACATAATAACAGAGCCGCGGACCAGAACCTCGATGGGACCTCACTCGACTCTCCAACTCGGCATAGTCCATCTCCTTCCAATCTTTTGAGATAACTGTCACTCGATTCCCTCATAACTTGGGCAGGTAGGATGTCCTAAGTCAAGACTTTGTTTCCCTCCTTCCTCGTGCTCCGTGCTTTTGAATAAAGGTTAGGACAAAATTTTATCTCGTTGTCTACTGCTTTGTATGAAAACACGATGTGTTTATATCCAAAGGGGGCATGATGTAGACATGTAATTTTGTCCTTTTTCGAAAATATTTTAACCATTTTTATTTTATTTTATTTTATTTTAGTTTTTAAATATTTTATTTTTATTTTATTCACCTTAGCATACTTTTGTATAATTGATAATTTCTCCCCTAAAAAAGAATGAATTGAAAATAATTAAATACATAGCATCTTTGCCACCTCAACACCTCATTTTCCATTTTTCATTGGATACATGCAAAAGGCACGCGCCCTACTCATTTTTCCACACGCCACCCTCATCTTTCCACATGTCACACTAACTTTTCCACATGCCACACACTTATTCCCACAAGCCACCAATTATATGCTTCCACATAGGATAATAGATAAAGAAAAAGAAAAACCAAATAAAAAATATAAAAGGAAAATTTAAAAAAGGGAAAAGGGGGGCTCATTCTTTCATCATCATCTTCTCCACAATAACAACAATCACCAAATCATCTTCCTCACAAGAAGAACAAAAAAAAACCGAGGGAGAGAAGAGAGAATAGCGCGAGAGAGAAAAAATCAAGAGCGAAACAGTATCGTGAACAGTGTTGTGAATAGTGTTGTGAACAGTAACCGTGAACAGTGTTGTGAACAGTCATAAACAGTGTCGATTTTTGGGTTCGATTGGATTTACGGAGCTTCAATTTTGGGTCTCAATTTTTTCAATACGGAGTTGGAGTTCATCATTGTCGAGGTCCTATTAAGAATTCTATAGTCCGGGCTTTCTTGATTTTATTATCAACGAAATCGATTCTTCAAAGGTCCATCTCTCAACTCTACTTTTTTACCTTAATTTACTGAAAGCTCTTCTGCTTCTTAGATTGATTTGATTACAATCTGATAGGAGTTCTGACAGCTAGGTGAGGAACAGAAACATAACCGGACGTTAGAAAATATGCACTTTGATTCGCACTTTATTTCGCTAACATCACACGTTTAGAGCTAACAGGTGACGAGAAAGCATTTCTAACCTCGGGATAGGAGGACGTTTATCGAGCTTTTCCATGTATTCTCTCACCCAAAGTGGGCTACGAATCAGCCCGTGATGCCAGAATTTATTGAGGTTGATCTCGAAAGCACGTAGCTTAGATAATAGAAAACCTTCTTATTATATCGAAGTTAGTTAATATCGTGATTTTGTGGTGTGGTTTTGAATATTTTGAGAAAATGTTAATTGTTGTTGTGGATATGAATGATTGGTATGCTTAAATATTTGATTCTTCGTCGGGGTATGTGTTGTTGGTTTCCGATTTTGAAAAGTGATTTGATAGTCGAACTGGTTTAATAATGTGGTTAAAAATGGATTTGGGGGATGAAATTAAGAAATTGATAAAAAAGCTAAATTTAGATTAGCTTTGGTTTATTTTTGTTTTGTTTAATTCATAACAAGCATGAATATTGTTGGAATGTGATAAAATTATGATATGTTGAAATGGATAGGCGAATGTTGGTTCGGGTAGGCAAAAATTTAGGAATAAGTTTTCTTGTTGA
>NC_061112.1:120785892-120798898 GCF_002878395.1 Capsicum annuum | reverse complement strand
AGTATGAATATTGTTGGAATGTGATAAAATTATGATATGTTGAAATGGATAGGCGAATGTTGGTTCGGGTAGGCAAAAATTTAGGAATAAGTTTTCTTGTTGAATGTTTGAATGTGGAATTTGAGTTGAACGGTTTGGTTTTAGTTTTTGCATTTGGAAATGTATTCATTTAATCGGGGAATGCCCCGCGATCACTTGTATTTATTCGCCGGGGAATGTCCCGAAGTATTTTGTATTTGGAGGACGTCCGTGATGAAGGCCCGTGGCATCGGATAGCATGGGAGCTAGTATAAAATTAGTGTAGGGTAAAATAGGATTTACATTTTCGCATTCTTTTTCTATTTTGGACTGTATAATTGGACTGAACATTTTTTTTTGGGATTTGTTTGCTTGATTGATCGTTTTATTTATGTTTGGTGTGGTTTATACATTCATAGTGTTCAAATTAGCTGATATACTCCACCAAGCAACCGTGGTCGAACCACGGGATCGAGGGGTGCCTAACACCTTCCCCTCGGTCAACAGAATTCCTTAGCCGAAATCTCTGTTCGCCGATCAATTTTATAGAGTCAAAATCGTTTTGAAAAAAGATATCCATGGGTGACTTGGCATACCTGATTTATGTCAAGTGGCGACTCTGAATTTAAATGTAAATAATTCTTTTCGAAACAAAATTTTTATTTTTTGTCACTTTAATAATGAAAACCCTTTCGAACTATAAAATCAAATCTTTCGGAGTTGTGAAAAAGGGGGTGTGAAAGTTGATACTTTTGATAGTTATGTAACTTTTTTGTGAGCACTGTTTGACCTGTTGTTGTTTTATTATTGATTTATTGAATATTTATTACGTGACGATGCATGTCTATTTGTTGTTTGATTTATGATGTGTACATGCTATTAAATTGAGTTGGCCTATGATACCTACTAGTACATAGTGGTTTGTACTGATACTACCTTGTACTCTTCTTTTGTTGAGTGCAGAAAGTGTTCTAGAGGCTCAGACATGACCTCACCTCTAGAGTTTGATAACAGATCTTGATCCAAGGATGAGCATTCTGTCTCCAGGCTGCCATGGGTCATCTTATTTGTTCTTGTCCATCTTTCGGGCAATGAAACATTCTTTATTTAATTTATTTTTGGATATATCTTTAGACATGATCTTTGTTAGTAGTTCTTGTACGATGACTTTCGGGTCTTGAGAATTTTAGTAAGTAGTTTGTTTGACTTCCGTAATAATAATGATTAGTCCTGGATTATTGTTATTTTGTTGATTCATAATAATATCATTTTAATATTGGTTAAGTGATTGAGTAATGGTTCGGTTTAGATGGTTCTCCCACAGGAAGATTAGTGTGGGTGCCACTCTCGGCCTTTTGGGTCGTGACAATTATTGATACACCAATTTCTATACATTTTAAATACCATAAAATTATTGATACACCAATTTCTATATATTTTAGATACCATAAAATTTCTATACATTTTAAATAACATAAAATTATTGATACACCAATTTCTATATATTTAAGACACCAAAAAACTATTATTATTGATACACCAATTTCTAGATAGTTCAAACACCATAAAATTATTGATACATCTATATCTAACTATTTCAGACACCATAAAATTATTGATAAACTAATCTCTAGATACCATAAAATTATTGATACACCAATATCTAACTATTTCAGACACCATAAAAATGTTGATACACCAATTTTCATACAATACAGACATCATAAAACTGTTAATACATCAATTTTTATATAATTCATACACCACAAAATTATTGATACACCAATTTTTATACAATTCATACACCATAAAATCATTGGTATCCTTCCCCGTTAATGTCACCGAAAATTTTCAAAACTCATCGAAACTACTAGAAGATTCAATCTAGTCGACCTCTTCCTTTTCATCACCATAGAAATAGAAGAACATCTAATAGCAACAAACATTGAAAAAAATCCAAAACCTCCACCGAAAATCATATTCGCCGCCGCCACCATACAGGCTTCCTCCATTATATCCACCACCATACCCACTATCACCACCATTCCTTCATAAACTTGAGCAAAACTTGAATTTTTTCAATGAATGTGGAATATGTCAGAAATGGTGGATTGAAGGTAGTGATATTGCCGGAATCTTGAAAAGTCAGCGACCGACGACTAGTGTCTATAGCCGGAAAATCCTTTGATGTGAATAGTGAAAAAGATAAAGATTGATATTTACTCCCCAAAAAAATTTCATACATAGCCGACCAAAGCATTATTCACTAATTTGGAGGCAAAAGGACAATCCAATTATGTGAAATTTCTATACTTTATATGTGTATAAGATCAATATTTCTATCACATCATAAGAAATTTGAGATGATTGATGAGAACAAACACGAAAATAAATTGAAAATCAAATATTTTTTTTCCTTAATTTCCGAATAACAAGCAATTTTAAAAATCAAAAAAACTGTTTTTAGTGGATGATAGATTTTGTAAATAAAACTATTTTTTGCATAAAAAATAATATCGATAGATTTTGTAATATTGATGCTTAAATTGTATGTTTATGAGATTTTTCCATCCTAAAAATCGATGAAAATTAGAAAGGAACATTAAGTAAAAATTCATAGAAAGTAAAATTCTTGGACATATTTTTCTTTATTTCTAAACTAAAAAGGAAATGCTAACAAGAGGTATAGTCTAGTGATATTCATAGACATCTTTTATTTGATAAGTGTGAGTTCGATTCTCACTATTTCTGTTTCCTTTCCTTCCTAGAGCTCCCTATGTAATGCTTTTTCCTTTTTTACTACTATTAAGATTGCATTAGAGTTCATATATGAAATGAATACCGAATCAGGTTATTGTTGCTGATAGAATACCAAGTTAGTCTCTCCATCCTAATTTATATTTATATGGCGTCGTTTGAACTTAAGATTTAAATAATTTTTTCATATGCCTTTAAACATTTAAAATGATCTATTATTGTGCTTCTTATGTAGTTTTCATATATATATATATATATATATATATATATTTCAAAAAACTTAAATATCCATGTTCAATTGAACGAACAAAATTTAAAATTTTAATTCTTCAAATTCGAATGAAATATTGCGGCCAAGTCAATTAGTGTTATTTCACCCATTGCTTTATCATAGATGTTGTAATAAGAGTCGTCAGATAACGAAGAGCGAACATATTGAGACAATCATGAAAATGACTACACATCCACTTGTTTAATTTTTTATTTTTTTTAGTTAATTGGTAATGCAATTTCTTTAATTATTTTTACACATAACCTAATAAATCAAAAACCATATGAATAGGATTATGGATATTTTTTTTACTTCAGTTAAACTCATTTTTACTATATAGAAAGTTGAGTGTGAAACGATCAAGGACAAAATAGTCATTTTATTTCATGGTAAATGAGTTCCAAAACAATCTACCTTTTCAATCATCACTATCACTCATCTTCACTCTTCAATATTCATGGATGGCTTCTCATCTGGGTTAATGTTGTAGCTGATAGATTATCGTTGAATCTCGGTACGATTTACGACCGTCATGTTTTTCTTCTTCCTTTTGCTTATTTATCTATCTTAACTGTTTATTTATCAAATCCTCCATTTTCTTTGTCAAGGTTTCATTCTCAAAAGATAATCCGAAAAAAAGAAAAAAAAAATGATCTTACATCTGCGACTTCCATGAACCCTAAAAGTACATTCATTAAAATATCTTTCTAAAGGAACAAGATCTTTTACTATTGTTTTCTTGAAGCTTTTTAATCAACTTTTCTGTTATCAATCAGTTTGCTATTTTTGACATTAAGTAGGAAGAGCTTAGTGCTATTGATTCTTATTAATTTGCTCAAAAACATAATCTTGAATATTAGAGCATTTTTACTTCAGTGGAAAGACCCAAAATTAGATGCATTCACAGTAATACTTTGAATCTGTCATTTATTTCTAGAGGAAAAGAGTAAACATAAATCTTGCAACATCTAATGAAGGTATTTCCATATGTGGAAGGCACAAGTGTTGTGCTTGTTTCAAGTAGTATAGGAAGAACTAGTAGGAACATCTTCTCCAACATATGAATAACTATTATCATTAAGTTCATGACCCTAAAAGTGTCGTCTCTAATAAACATTGCTAATTGCTTGAATCACAGAGGGAGCACATTGCTCTTCAGTTGTTTTGCTTAGAGTATTAAAATTAATGTTCTTTAGGTGTAAATGTTTTCACTCTCTTGTCCTCCCTAACTTTTCTTCTCACTTTAACATTTAGGTCTATTCTCCTAAGTGAATCTATGTCGCTCGTACTTGAATGTGGATCTAGAGGTTGAATTCTTCATGATCTAAATTTTAACATTCAGGGGTACAGATATGGGAGCAAGGATTCAACTAAAAATAATTCAAATATCTAAAAATATGGTTTATGTTTAAATTATTAGACATGTGAAAAACGAAGAAGGTGTTATGAGGAAAATATATTGAACAAGAGGAGAATCCTAGAAGCTGATACAAGGAAAGCGACTGACATAGAAATTTCTATATACAAGGTACTCCAATTTCTTCAATTTTATCTTTGCTTTATTTTGATTACAAAAATTACTGTATCTGTCCTGATTTACTGCATTGATTTTGGTACAACTACTCAAGATCAATTGACCATATTCGGTAGGGATCTTATACTCACACTCATGTCATGTCTACACGGATGTGGCATCGAAAGTGAAGAGTCCAAGCAACTTAGAATTGAATTGTTCAAGCATTTTTGCAGAAAGAGGCTGCATTTTTTGTCTGAAGATCTGTATGGTGTGGACTCTCTCAAAGATCATAAGGAAATTTATCATCTAACCACTCCTCGACCTACTGTGAGTGGATGAATTTTCTTTCTGAATGAATTCACAGGAATCAGTTACTTGCTTATTCGAAATCTAATTGAATGTAATGAAATTTTTATATAAAAGGATAGAGCATTTAGAGCATGTCAAAGTAAAATCATGATTATTTTGATAAGAATGAAAATTCTCAAAGTTGAGGCTCTTGAAGGGTAATCATTAATATGTAGCTATGTAAATAATTATTATCGTTCTTCTGTTGTACTCAGATATATGCATAATGTAGTATGCTATATTGGTATAGTAACAAGTTTTCTTTTTCTTTCTATTTCAGTTTTCTCCATGTGAATTTTATTGGTGTGCTACTTTGTATCCTTTTTATTTTGGAGGGAACACATCATATTAGTTCTGTACATAAAATAGAGGAGCATTTTGTTTAAACAATTCTCTCCAATATCATTCAATGGTTTATTCAATGCATGAAAAATAATTATTTAAAATTTTATTTTTTATTTTCATTCTTTGAGGTGGACATATGAATAATAGCTTTCATGTACTTATCTAGTAGCAAAAAAAAGACAGATTTGAAAACGTAGCATAAGAAATTGTTTGTAGGTTGTTTGGTTGCTGCCTTACCAATTAGGAAATGAATTATTTATGTATAGAAATTAGCAAAAATAAATATCATATTTGATAGAATTTCAGTTGTTATGTATAAAATTCAACATATTAAGTACAATATTTGGTAATCAGAAGTTAAATTATGTGTTTAATTTATTTTATACAGGCTAAAACATGAAATAAATGTTGTTTGATAATTAATCCTTATGTATCTAATTTGTTAAGGAATCTTTACATGAATAGTCGGATAAATTTACAATTTACTTTTGTAACTGATATATATTGATTATACACTAATTATAGCTTTTCTAGGTTGATCATAAGTTCTTCATTGGTAGGTGTCTTGGGTTCGAACCTGGTTGAAGCAATTTTTAATTTTTTTTTTTAGTAAGTATCCACAATCCTTTAATCTTGGGTCTGCCACTGAAGGTAGAGAGAACATAATCAATATGAAATGTCATTTGTGAAAATTATTTTTTTTACTTCTACAAGAAAAGTATGATTTCCCCCCTATTTCTAAAGAGCTAATTTTCACACACACACAAAAATTATTTCCTAAATATTTTGACCCAACAGAAGATATATCAATCAAAAGCTTCCCTCGCATGGATTATATATCAATCGAGACAATCGATACAAAGAGCGGGATTGAACGTAATCTCTTGAATACAAAATTATTACTTTGTTTAATTATACAAATTTTGCTAAGCATAACTCCTAACTAAATAGGAAAAATAACATAAATATACACCTTAATTTATCATATATACACAAATCTTCACCCTGATAAGGTAATTACAAAAATCTCAATTAATTATGTTTCTCCCCTGAATATATCAGAAAGCTAATTATGTATCTCAACAGATTTAAAATCGAAAAAAGTGTATTGGGGACTAATTATGTATCTCTACAAAAAAAATGTATCTCTCGACAGATTCAAAATCGAAAAAATATAGCGGGAGCTAATTATGTATCTTTACAAAGAAAAAAATATATCTTCATTGGATGTATCGAAAGCTAATTATATATCTCGACAGATCCAAAATCAAAATTAAGTAATTATGCAAAATATCAAAAAAATTTTGTAATTAGACTTCAAACGAATTTATATTGTTTGCCCAACTAAATAATCAAAAGAGTAACATTTGGGCATACCAAATGCTTCACTGTTCAAACAAAGTGCCATAATAATATGATAAGGTAGAGTTATAGCCTTCTAAAAAAACAGTTCAAGGTATATTTCAAGAAATTTAATTTTTCAGTCTAACGTATCCGTTTATCTTAATTTCTGATTTCATGCATACTCATCTATTTAAGGCATGTTTTCGATAAATTAAAATTATGTCCGGTCATGTCTATCTCTACCTCTGCTCATATGCATCCTCATTAGGATATTTGCGCTCTTTGCAACATAATTTAATTCATGAAAAATAAACTTCAATTACAAATAAAAAATGAAGAAATAATAATTTTTATTGATAAACGATGTGGGTACAAATCTATTCTTCCATTAATTTCTTTCTCTTGATTTTCTCTGTAATTCGAGGGCCGTCGGTAGCGTATTTCTCTAATGTAGGCATATTTGGATTTGATTTGAATTTTTTCATAATTTGAGAGCAGTTAGTGACGTATTTCTCGAACCTAGGAATATTTGGATTTGATCTCCATGAAAGGAGGATTTGTGTATCTTCTTAATGTATTTGATTATCAAGAAGAGAAGATTTTGATCCCTTTGTGATATTCCATGAATTTATGAAATTATGTAGAGATATTCGAAATTTTTGAATATCTCATGAATTTGTGGTATAGTAGGATCTTAATCTTTTTATGAATATTTGATAAATTTATTAGGATTTTAAAGATGCCTCTAAATTCAACTTGTGAAATTACGTTAAATATGTCAATAGAGAAGGACGTTGTATGTTTATAGCACACCAATATCTCAGCTGGATGTGAAAGACACATTAAGTGATTTGACAGACTTTGATTGTTCTGTCAAAATTTGGCCAGCCCAAAATAATTACTCCTAGTACTAAATGTTCTCTTTCCTATTTCTTACTATGGGTCCCTGTTACTATATCTAATCAGTGCACAAAACTTGCTAATTGCAAATAAGGCCACTGGCTATTTCAATCAAAGAACCCCTTATTTTTGCACCATCTTTTAGCTTCAAAAACACAAATTAAATCTTCTAAAATTATTATAATAAATCTTCTCTTAGTGCAAGACTGCAATCACAAGTACAAGGTAAGCTTCTTTTCTATTTATCCATTCTCTATGATTGTATATGTACATATATCTAGTACCTTATAACTTGCTGCAGATAGGTTAGAGAAAAAAAAGATTTTTGATGGCTGTTCAAAGAGCAAAAGTATGGACTTACCAAAAAAAAAAGTGCAAAATATCACACGTTTAGCTCATATTTCTTTATAATAGTTCACTTTCGTTTGTTCTTATGATTAACTCAAGTAGTATAGATTTCTAAAGTTGATTTGAATTTATTTCAGCAAATCATGCTCAACCAAAGACATATACAATATTTGCAAGTTGCAGTCAAATATATTTATAGATATTTCGTAGTAGATTTCTTATTATTTGGGTCCCAAGATAAGTGTCACTTGAGTAAATCATGTCCATTAAGAAATCAGTAAATATAATTAGTAGTTAACTATCAAGCTACCCCTTTTAATAAATGTTCAAATAATTAAGAAGATCGAATTTAAGGGTACAACTGTGAAAAAAAAAAAAACATACAAATTTTTATCTTAATTCTTAAGATTACACTATTTTGGAACAATTTTTCTTGTATCACGTATTTTGGGACGAAAGGAGTATAAATGGTTAGGACAAAAACAATTGAATTCATGTGCACCGGTACCGTGTCCCGCTTCTCGACCACCCCTGCACACACAATTGAGTTATTTTAATGAGATAAAATAATATTTGCAACTTCACTGTTATATATAATAAACTTATAACGGGGTAAAGTTCAATGTGGCAAATCAAATTTTGAAATTTTACTATAGTATCATGATATTGATAGACAATGTTTAATAGTTATAACATACATGAAAGTAACCACATGCACAAAACACTAAAAATTGATACTTATTTTCCTGGTCATTCATTATGAGAATTTATTGCAGCAGGTGACCAAGCTAAAGGGGAAGAAATCACCTCTGAGAATGGAACTGAGTTGGTACAATACAAATGGTGGATCCAAATGGTCATTTATTCAATATTTGTTCTATGTAGCCAAACTATAGGTACACTCTTAGGCAGATTATATTTTGAAAAAGGTGGAAAAAGCAAATTGTTAGCCACATTAGTACAAACTATAGGCTTCCCAATTCTCATCCCTTTCCTTTTAATCACATCAACTAAAAATAATAGTAATAAAAGTATTGAAATTAAAAAACCACCATTCCTAATTGTTGCTTCACTTTACACTTTGCTGGGTTTATTCATAGCTGGAGATTGTATGTTTTATACAATTGGTCTACAATATCTCCCTGTCACTACTTATTCACTTATTTGTGCTAGTCAATTAGGATTCAATGCCCTTTTTTCATACTTCCTAAATAATCAAAAATTCACCCCTTACATAGTCAACTCATTAGTAATTCTCACTGTATCCTCTTCTCTCCTCGTCCTCCATAACGATGATTCTGGAGAACATTCAAATAAAACATCTAGACGAAAATATATGTTTGGATTTTTGTCCACCATAGCTGCATCTGCTGGCGGCGCATTGATGCTCTGTATTACACAACTCGCGCTTTAGAAAATCTTTAAGAGGGAGAGTTTTCGTTTAATTATAGAAATGTCAGTTTACCAGTCGATAACTGCAACTATGGCAATATTAATAGGGCTTTTCGCTAGTGGAGAGTGGAAAAAATTGTACAAAGAAATGAACGAGTATAAATTAGGGAAAATTTTATATGTTTTAAATTTAATTGGGACAGCTATTTCTTGGCAGTTTTTTACAGTTGGTTCAATAGGGCTAATTTTCAAAGTATCTTCATTATTTTCAAATGTGATTAGTATTTTAGGTTTGCCTGTGGCATGACAAGTTGACTGGTATCAAAGTAATGTCAATGTTATTGGCTATTTGGGGTTTTGTATCATATATGTATCAGCATTACCTTGATGATTTGAAGGACAAAGCTACAAAAAAAGGGGTCAACTAGTGGAGCGCTCTGAAGTTTCTCTCATTGAAGGAAGTTAAATTTGTAAATTATTATATATATGTAGTGTGACATTAATGTATCATAACTTTTCCACATCCCATGTTATATATATTATTGTGCACTTTTTTATTTTGGATGAATATGTTTTATCCCATTTGCTTGCAGTCTCTCAGTTTCAATGTATATATAGATAGATAGTATCACCTTTTTAATTGATTTGATTGAGTTTTGAATCATTTTTCGTGAACACTCTTACTTGTAAGGAATTAATAGGGTGAATTGACACCACAATTTATTTCGAGACATAAGATAATGGCCCTAGGCTATTGATATTAGATATGGTGTTAGATTTTTTTAAAAAAATCGACGATATTCATTGTGATTTGATATTTAACATAAAAAGGAACTACGTTGATATATACATACATACACTTTAAGTAATACTCTTAACTTTGCAATAATTTTCCTTATTGATATTCTTTTTGTAATAATGACATGTATACATTGCATGAGATGTAGTGTTTATAATGTACATGACTACTCTATAGGAATTATATTTTTCTTGTATTTACGTTCTTTATTTCCAGGGGTTTGAGCTTAGACTATCTTAGTATAGGTTTGTACAAATTCTTATCCAAAATGAATGTGAAGTTTGATTTACCTGGACATGGAGAAAACTCTGTTGGAAGCACTATCCCCCGAATGAGGTCCTATCCAGCATAAATTTGAATTAGTCGAGCTCCAATACAAATATCGAACACCGAATGAGAAACAAAAAAACGTTTGATTTACTCGGCCAAATTAGTTTACACAACATTGAAAATCCAGCTCATAAGGTAGAAAATAAGTGGTTGTCTAATATTTTTGGACCCTACTTACTTTTTGAAAAGAAAATGTCAAACTACTACTGTCATAATTAACATGAAGTTCAAGAACAAAAAGAGAAGACCCAAAATATAAGTCTATGATAATTTTCTCATATATTTTTTTTGTTTCCCAAGATATCCCTACAGCCGCCAGCCGTGAGACTAGTCCTTTGTTCTTACTGTCAGCGCACTAAGCGGTAGAGAACTGGCCACAGAGTTTTTTCCATTTACCAGAGGTAGGGATCAAACCCCCAACCTCTTGCTTAAGGGGTGAGGTGTTGAACCACCTCACCAACCCTTGTAGTTTATATATATATTAGTCAAGTGTAGGTGTTTTGCACGTGTGTATGAAGATAATAATAAGTGTATATAAAAGAATAAATTTCTATTATTTCTACCGACCAATATACTTGTTCCACCTTTAAAAATTCTGCTTTTATGAATTGAATCCATTTAACGTCACATAAGGCTAATTTCTTGATAAAGAAAAGTTTATCCTTCAAAAAATCTCCTATTTCTCTCTTTTTTTACTACTTACATCAAGACATGTAAAATCACATTTCATTTCATGCATCTTCTCATTCAAGACAAATAATTATAAATTATAATGTAAAGATATGGATAAAAAATTAAAAAAATATGACATATTGAAATATTAATTATTTAATATTATACTTTGAAAGAAAAAATATACTTTAGAATCTTAATGACGATACTAAAACGTAAAATGAGCAATTCAAATTATCCTTGATGGAAGAATAAAATTGATTTTAAATTTGATTTACTAACACATGAAATCTCTAATTGCCATTATGTTTTATCTTTTAGCCAACTAAATGACTTTGTTTAATACTTGTTTGACACTATGATTTGTTTGCTATTATAAGAAATTATAATTTTCACTTTATTTTTATCTCAATAGTTTTTTTTAATGTAAGTATGATTTTGATAAAAGAGTATTAACATGAATTACGCGTTAATAAGAACTAGAACTAATATGAATAAAAAATAAAATTTATAATAGAAAAAACATACCTTAAATTCACTTGTAATCGATACGAAGTTTTGTCTGCATGTTTTACATAAATCTTTCTTCATCTGCACAAACATATTAAAGAATTAATCAATAACGATTTATTTACGAATTTAAATACAAATAATAAAAGATTATGAAAAAATCATCTTAGAAGTTAAAGAATCTTCAATTTTGTTAAGCCTAATTTAAAGCAACAATAAAAAAAGACGAACGTACGAACGTATTTTGAAGGTAAATTTAAATAAACAAACAAAAAAGACATCAAATATAGAAACTTAAAACCCCAGACGAACTTATTTGCAATAAAAAGAAAACGTTGAAAAAGGTAAAAAAAAAATTAATGTGATTCTTTACATATATTATTTTAAGACTGGTAAATTATTTTCATATATATATATTAGGATTCATAAATATTTTAGAATTCATATATTTTATGTAGTTTAGGATGCTTAATCTTTCCATATATTTATTTTATCAGGATTTTTCTATATATTGAAGTAAATGGGTGAAAAGATGATTTTATCTATTGCAGAGTGTTTTAATGAAGGGCGAAAAGTTCGAATTACTTCTCTCTCTCTATATATATATGAGAGAGAGAGAGAGAGAGAGAGAGAGAGAGAGAGAGAGAGAAATTGGAGTTAGCGGTGAAGCTATGAAAATGGAGGTGGTGGTGGGGTGGGAAATTGTGGGTGGGTATATATATATATATATGTGTGTGTGTGTATTATATTGAGAAATAATATGCTAGTTAATTTTTTTTAAGATAATATGATTTTACTTACTCGAAAGAAATATTTTATTGTAAAACTACTACAAATAATACTTTATTATTATCCGTGTATCGTACGGGTACGTATACTAATGATATATCTATTAATTTTATGCATAAATAATTTGTCTCCTAACTAATTACTAAATATCATATTACTTAAATAAGATTTAATGTCTGCATAACTCATTTCCAAATCAACTAGCAAACGATTCTTAAATATATAACGACAACGACTACAAACAAATTTTTTTCCTTTATGGGGGAAGAGACTATGGGTGTCAAACGGGCCGGGTCGGGCCAACCCGAAATCGGCCCTTCCATTTTAACCGGGTTGAGGGCCGGTTAAGGGCCGATTTTGACGCTAGCCGGGACGGGCCAGGCCAAATAGTAAAAAAATTAAAACCCACCCTAACCCGGCCCACTTAACCCAACCCGGTCAAACCCACCAAAATCCGATCAAACCCGGTTATCCGTGCATTCAATTACTTTTGTAGAAAAAATACCTACAAAATTAGAAATTGAAAAGCTAATAAAAACTATAATAGAAAGATTGAAAGAATTAGAAGTAAAAACTACCCAATTAATATCTAAACTTATAGAACAAGTAGAAAATATAACAACAGAAATCAAAGATTTGCAAGAAATAACAAAAAGATTAGAAGAAA
>NC_061112.1:120744296-120782892 GCF_002878395.1 Capsicum annuum | reverse complement strand
ACGACGTACTAAAAGGTCAAGTTCAGGGGGTACTGAGAACTAGTAAAAGTTCAGGTGTACCATGAATAAAACTCGACAAGTTCAGGGGGGTAATGTATACTTCTCTCTATATAATATAAGGCAAAGTTAGAGTTTTTTGACGGATTTATTTATTTTAAAGTTAATTGATATTTTTAATAATTTGTTTTTTGTATATTCTTTTATTGATTGACTAAAGATGTACGTGTAGAATATATTTCAAGCATTTAAAAATAAATATTTAATTATGACACTAATATTTAATACATATATTTACTAAATCTTTTATATTTATTGTTTACGAAAAGTAAATATATATTTTTGGTAAGTAATACTTTTTTAATATAAATGAGATATTATGTGATGGTCTTTCTTAAAAATAAAACAGAAAAAGCAATTATGTGATAGTCAAATAAGGTTATTGAATTAGTTGACATTGATATCTTCTTCAAGCATCTGAAGAATGCTCAACCTCCGTGCAACCATATTTCTTGAATGAAATATGATGCAATTTGGTCCATGTAGGAGCATGTATAGATACAAGTAAAATAGTATCAGCAGAGTTAATAACAACTAATATTTTTTTATTAGAGAAATCTTTCTAATAAAGGTATTTATTCTTGCATATCCCTACTATTTGTGTATTTACCCCAACAATACTATTAGTCCGTACCATTATAAAAGCAGATTCGAGGTAAGATATGCACCTCTTCAGGAATAACAAAAATAATCTAAGTGAAAAAAGAATATTTGTGTGTGAAAATCATAGGAATCCTAAAATTGTATATAAAATGGGTCAATATATGATTCTCTTTTTTGTTGCCACAAGTTTTACTCCTTTTTCAAAAGTATTCCATCATCGGTTGGTCTGTAGTTCGGTTTTATGCATTATCAGTTCATTTTATTAGTTTTTAATTTTTAAACATACTAAATCAATAATCACCACTAGGTGGGAATATATATTGGGTATGTTGTTGTACTAAATCGATAACCAAATTAATAAGATATTTTTTATCAATGTGGGTCCTTAACGGTTAGATTTTTTAATTAACCGATAAAAAAGTGCTCATTTATATACACGATATGAAAATGCTCATATAGTCAAAGAGTATGGTATTGATTTATACAAAAGTAATTTGATATTACGTTTATACAGTATAATTTCGTAATATTTTAATTTCAATATCATAGCTTTATTAGTATTAATATTAAAAGTGTGAAGGGCCTTAGAAATGTCGTTTGAACTTTTTGCCCTTCATTAAAAGTCTTTGATTTAGACAAAATCATTTTTTCACTATTTTTTCCTAATATTTACTAGTTGAAAATTAATTAAATATATTTAAGATAAAACTTTTCCTTATTAGAAGTTATCAGAATTAATGACAACTAATATTTTTTTCATTAGTTTAAAAATTCTAAATTAACTAAAGTTGATTTTAAGAAGATTTAAAAAGTATATAAATCTACATCTACATCTACAATATATTAAACCATTAACTACTTAAAACTTCTGATGGTAAGATATATATGAGCTTCAACGACAACAACAACATACCCAGTGTATTCTCACCTAGTGGGGTCTGAGGAGGGTAGAGTGTACGCAAACCATACCACTACCTCAAAAGAAGTAGAGAGACTGTTAAAATATATATGAGCTTACAATAAATATATGTTTTGAACTTTTGCTCTTCACTAAAAAACTTCGGAATAGATAATATTCATCTTATTTTAAATAATCAAAAATTATAGGTGCGAGTCACGTGCGAATAAACTAAGCAAATGACAATAAGGAAAGATACCATATTAAGCATATGCCAATATTTTGCAAGTAACATACTAAACTGTCATTTGACCATATTTTAAAAATAGGAGGGGGAATTGAACCCGTACCAACAAGGTGGAAATTTAAGTAGTCAATCAATTTAATATCTGCGTGCATCACATATATTTCGTATCACATGTGTATTTTGTGCATCCATACGTGCATCTCATGTCAAATATTTCATATAACTTATATACATACAATCTATTTCAGACAGATAAATGATAGGCAGGGTAATAAGGATTGCTCTGAGGTCACAAGGCTGACTTGTAATGATTTAAATAACCATAGATTTTTGGAACTTCAAGATGTGTACTATTTGACATTTACTGTAGATTTTAGCAACACCAATATGCATTCCTGTAAAGATGCATGTTTAAGGAAATGTTCCTCTAATGATGCTTTATTTTGTAGTTTTTTTTAACTTGCCATTCGAGATCTTTTCACTATCTAAAAATGAGAACAACAAGGCGGAGTACGATTCCCTCATAAAATAATATATGTGTTACTTATTCCATCTTATTTTTCGTATAAAACAATACATACATTTCCTCATAACTTATAAATGTACTAGTTATTTAGGTATTTTAATTGCAAACCAAATACCATATTAGTTTTATACATAAATAATTTACCTCCTAACCAGCAATCAAACATGATATTACTTACGTAAACAGAATTTAACACTTACATAACTCACCTTAAACCAGCTACAAAACAATCCTTAAATATATATCGACGACGACTTCAAACGTTTTCTTTTTTTCTTTTTGGGGAAGAGATAACAAATAGCTATTGTTGGGTGAATGGATATTTTTAGCCCCTAACTTAAAATGTTACGCGTTTGGCCCGAGACTTTCTCAATATTTTGCAAGTATCAAACAAAACGTCATTTGAAGGTGCATCTGCGTGTCAAATACAATGTGCGAGATCGAACCTAAAATAAGGTGTGAGTTCAGGTAGCCAACTAACTTAGTATCTGTGTGCATTACATGTGCATTTTGTGCGTCCACGTGCATGATGCATCTCGGTCAATTAGTTCATAATTATTTTTTTTTTTTAAATAAGTCATTTGATATCCAAATCTTATTACTAACTCGATTAATTTAAATTTACATCACAGATGATCCATTTTGGATAAACACTCCCTTCCATGAAATTCTCCATTTTCAAGATTGTAACGCTATTTTCTTTAACTGCTACTAGTCAATTTTATTTAACTGCTGCTACTATTTACTATACTTATTTGTTTGTATAATCAGATTAAAGGAAATGCCATAAAACAAATAATCAAACATAGGGTAATGTTCTTATAGGAGAATGCTCTGAGAAATCAAAGGGTTTTATTATCCCGCAAGTTGGAAGAATCTCCAGTTCTAATATAATGTTTTCTCTTAGAAAAAGAACCCTAAAATAAAATCACTACTCAATAGAGAAACAAATGAAGCAATTTAACTGTAAGAGTTACAAATTAAGATGAGCATACATGTTACTGACCACGTTATCTTATATTTTTTTGTTTGGTACAAACACAGAATGCATCGTATTATTTTTTAGTGTGGCAGTAAAACTCTTATAGTAATTTCAATCGAATTGGGGTTGGGGTAGGTATCTTTGTCCCAAGTTTAGCATTCAATAACTTTCAATGTTCTCCACTTATTTCATGTATGGAAGTTAAGAAATTACGTACTTTGATCAACACATTTTTAATAATAGTATATCTCTAGCATTATTATTGTTGAAAGATTTCAAGAAATGACAAATTTATTTATTCTATCAATAATTGCGTAACGAACACCAATGGAACTATCTAAGCTTTAGATTGATCCATAATGAGACTTAAAAGAAAATAGAAAAGATTGATCCATAATGAGACTTAAAAGAAAATAGAAAAGGGAAATTTCATAGTGCTATGACAAAATAGGTAATGAAAAAGAAAACAACATAAGTCTTAGCATAAACTCTAATACACGATTTCCCTTTTTTATATATATAGGCATCTACTTAGGGTCCCAAACATAATTTAATAGCAAGTCAGTTGGGTTCTCCACTGTGGCTATATTATTAACAAATTGAGTCGGATCTGGTTGCTTATTTAACAATATTTGGCTTCAAATAGAAAGGTCAGCTAACAGTTACAGGGAACATAACAGAGTAGCAGATGTCTAGCAAAGGAAGACGCAAAAGGAAGCTTTTTGGATTAGTAAAAGGATGTTACGTTGGATGTATGGTCTTACAAAGACTGACAGGGTTAGGAATGAGATTATTCGGGAGAAGGTGTTCGTGGTATTGGTGGAAGAAAAAATGCGGGAAGTTAGGTTGAGATGGTTTGGTCATGTGATGAGGGGGGGAACGGACGCCCCAGTTCGTAGGTGTGAGAGACTAGTGTTAGATGGTTTCAAGTGGGGTAGGGGTAGACCGAAGAAATACTGGAGAGAAGTGATTAGACGTGACATGGAGCAGTTACAGCTCACTGAGAACATGACCTTGGATAGGAAGGTCTGGAGGAAAAACACTAGGTTAGAGGGATAAGGTGGGTGGATGAATCATAGTCCGTAGTTAGGAGGGGTTTTGGTGTCTCATACTTTGGATGTTTTTATATATTGTCATGTGTCTTGAGCCGGGGGTCTATCAGAAACAGCCTCTCTACTTCTTTAGAGGTAGTGGTATGGACTGCGTACATTCTACCTTCTCCAGACCCCATTAGGTGGGAATATAGTGGGTTTGTTGTTGTTGTTGCCCCTTTTGTAACCCACATAATTTGGGATGATATGTTAGGAAAACAATTCCCTAGAACAGTTCTTTCTTCTCAGACGCCGGTTGCGCGTCAAACTATGTTTGTTTTGGAGCCGGATTGAGCTCCCTTCCTTTGCTGTAATCTAATGCATCTCTACTTTACCAAAAAAAAAAAATTATTAAATAATGCAGAATATTTAATAAAAAAAGGTAAAATAAATATAAAATGATAAATTTTTTCTTGAATTTTAAACTAGATAAATAAAGCTAAACAACTATTTTTAGTATATTTGACAAAAAAAAATAATAAAACATTATTGTTAGTGGTTATTAATTGATTGATATATCAGGAAAACTCTATCCATGACGATGATAATCCAACCAAACAAGTATACATTGTCCACAAGTCACAAGATACTCAAAACATACAAACTGCATATCTTTAAAGACAGACAATGTTATAAAGCACTTCAAACTGGGGTGAGGTTGGTGGGTGCTTTTTTCAAACTTTCATTTAACACTTAAATCACTATATTAATTTTTGAGCAGCTCTCATTTATTTCCCTTTCGTAGATTTAAATGATACTTAGATAAATTTAAATAATTCTTGTATTACAAAACTAGTTTAGGAATTTCCATGATACCTAGTAAGTGTACGTACACTTTTTCGTTTTAAAAATAGTTTAACAATTTGATACAAAAAAATAAAAGTTAAACAACTATTGATGAAACTAATTCAAGCCACATATCAATGATACCTTTTTCTTATTTCCATTATCTATACACTTCAACTTGGCAAAAAAAAAGAGAAATATATATATATATATATATATATATATATATATATATATATATATCATTTCATTTATCGTCCTCTCAATAATCTTGTTGTTTCTATTTTGTCTGGAATAGAGAAGGGAAATTTTCTATGTTCTAATTTAAGTAGTTTCTTTTAATTTTGAGAATCAAGTAAGTTATTTTTTATTGTAAATTTTTTGATTTGTCGTTTTAACATTTTTGAATTGTTAATTTTTGGATCTGTAGTATTTCTTACGTAGTTTATGTAAATTTTATTTTAAAAATATTAAAAATTCTATGCTTAAATTCACATTATTTTTTTTAAAAAAAAAAAAAACTCTTTAAAATCCAAATAATGCCGCGTAAATAGAGTGATATAGATGTAGTAGTTTTATTGAATTAAAAATCAATCAATAATAATAAACAAATAAATTACTGATTGTAGCCATATTTAGAATCTTCTTTCAGACCGCATAAGGACACATAAGATTCCTTTGAATATTCATGTCCTTTTCAGAGTTACTTTCAATGGACCACTTGCCAGCTTCTATAGGCGTTTGGACATCAATCTAAAAGTATGATTAGGTAGAGATTAATTTGAAGTTAAAATTTTATTAGTATTTAAATATGTGATTTAAATTTTACAATTTGTATCTTTTTATAAATTTGAAAATTTCATGATTTATTAAATAATATTTTTCCGACGGTTAAGAAAAAAGCACATCTCAACTCGACTCAAATCGTTTTACAAAAACACAGTTCAGCTCGACTTTATTTCTATTAAATTTCAGTTCAGCTCTGTAAAGAATGGATCTTGGGTCTAACTCAACCTCAAAAGCTAGCTCGTGAGGAGAGGATTGTCCAAGATCATGTAAGGAGACCAAAGACCCTTTAACCCACCGATGTGGGACTGCAACACCCCCGTATGCCCAGGGCTAGACATCCGGAGCGTGGACAATATAAGACGGGGGTCCCAACATCGAAAAAAATGAACTGGGGTGGGTCTGACTCTGATACCATGATAAAGAAATGAACCTTGGGCCTAACTCAAACTAAAAAACTAGCTCGTGAAAGGAGGGTTGCCCAAAACCATATAAGGAGACCAAGGACCCTTTAACCCATCGACGTGAGACTCCAACACCCCCGTACGTCCAGGGCTGGACATCTGGAGCGTAGACAATATAAGACGGGGGGTCCAACATCGAAAATAGTGAACTGGATGGGCCTGACTCTGATACCATATAAATTAAAAAAAAAACTAAAATTTTATATCTCACGCTCCTAAATTGAGTGCAGTGCACGCACTATGCCATATCAGTGTCATGTCAATAAACGTGCTTAATTGAAAATATTTATGAAGGAGTAAAGGGTTCAATAGATATATAGTCTAATTGAGGTGCCTATATAAAAAAGTCAAATAATTGAGGGGCCTATATACGTAATTGAAAATTTAAAAGGTAAATAGGTCGTTTCATGTGAAACTAACCGCAAATACCAAAATCAGTTTCTAGGATAGTAGCATTAGCTCATTAACATATAATCTGGTTAATTTGTATTTATTAGATAAGTTATCCAATTTTGTCCATTTAAAATGAGGTAGATATTTTGTCCAAATTAATAAATGATAAAAAATCGTAAAAAAATATTTTTATATATGATATGTTTTATGGCAATGATAAAGAGAATTTTCTTTTTAGATAGTTATATAAATTTTAGAAAAAAAAAATTCAAAACCTAGTAAGAATTGATTGGAGGTTTTGGGAACATTACCTACTAACTCGCAAAAGTTTATAAATTTTATATGAAAAGACATAGATCCTTCCAAGACATAAGGTGTAGCTATTTCTATTTATATAGAGAAATCGGAAAAAGAAATAATATAATAGCTAGAAAACATAATCTAGAAGAAAGTCGAAGAAGGTTATTAGAAGCAAACAGATTACTTAAATCCTATAATACATCTAGACAAGTTTGTGAAGATTTAGTAAGCGCATTAAATTGGGAAATACAAGGTTGTGAGAGAGATTTAGAAAATAATATTTCAGGAATAAAGTGGCTTAAGGAACGGATTAAGAGAAAATCTTATCAATTAGAATAATAAATGCCAATAAGATATATTCAGTGTATTAGAGAAATACAACGTCAATATTATAGAGAATTTGCTTATAAACATCAACTTGTAAAAATTCGGAAACAATTTGTAGAAAGATTCGAGTTGTTAAACAAAGAAATAAGAAACCTAGAAATAGATATTTTAAATTTCAAAGAAACAGACGAAATAATTACCATAACATCTAACTATTATAAAAAAGCATTAATTAGCGAACAATCTAGGCTGATAGAAAATATACAAGAAGTAGAATCGGATATAACCTATACAAATAATAGATTGAAATATCAAACTAAGCTAAGCAAAAAATACCTTAACTTAAACCACTTAGGATAACAAGATAGCTTCGTTAAAACACCTCGATTACCTAGATCTTAGATTTCAACCAGAAAAGAAATATAGAGTATTAAAAGATAACTCCACTATAAGGTGTAATTTCAACCAGGGTGAACATATTTTACATTCAGAAAATAAACAATATAATACAATAATAGACTTTTTGATAAATTCAAGCGAAAAAATTCAGGAAAAGGATAATAGTATAATAAGAATTTTAGAAGAAATAGAAGTTACTCAGAATAAACATAAAAAGACACTAGATAAGATAGAACAAAATTTAGATTATTTAAAGTCACAAGAAGTAGAAATAGACAGAAAAATCCAGTATTTAAATCACAAGTTTAATTTAGAAAAAATACCTACAAAATTAGAAATTGAAAAACTAATAAAAACCATAATAGAAAGACCTAAAGTATTGGAAGTAAAAACAACTCAACTAATATCTAAGCTTGTAGAACAAGTAGAAAATATAACAACAGAAATCAAAGATTTGCAAGAAATAACAAAAAAGATTAGAAGAAATATCACTTTCATGAGTGAAAAAGATATAAATTATAGTAAAGCACTAGAAAAATCAAGAAATTATCATAGCGAACCAGAAGGATTATCTAAGTATATACCTTCAAGTCAAACAGATAAAATTTTACTAAAACCAAATAATACCATAATAGAGTTATTATTAGACTTACACAAAAAGATAGACATCTTAATTAAAGGCAAAGAAACTCAAAAACCTCACAAGGAAGAACCAGAATTACCCGAACTACATAAGAAAATAGACATCTTAATAAAAAATAAAGAAGTCCAACCAAAAAATAACTTTGAAATAGACGAACTTATTAACCAATTAAAACAAATTGAATTAGACGAACTTATTAACAACAAATTGAATTAACTCCTAAAAAAGAACGAAAAAATATAATAAGAAAACCACAAAAATGGACTTTCTATCAAATAGACGGAGAACCATCGAAAATAATGAAAGACAAGGAGAAGAAAGACAAAGAATAAGTTTTTCGGAGAATAGAATAGGAAATAATAATATATTATCTAGAATATGCAGAAGACAACCTAATATGGAGCAGAACCAAGAACTTAACGAAATAATAGATGTAGACAAAGATTTACAAATTTTCCAACAACATCAATTAAAATTATTAAATCCTAAAACACTATATAACGCCGGATATTTTTCTACAGACAATCAGTTATATAGACATTATAGAGAAGAACAATTATCGACAATAGGAGAAGATTTCAAAATACTAGATTTAGTAAATGCTAATTCCTTAAGACATCTAAAAAATAATAAAATGATATTGATGCATATGGGTTTAATTGTTATAGGAATAAAAGGTCTAACTAGAAAAAATCTAGGATCCAAAGTATTAATAACAATATATGATGATCGATAGTCAGACATTAAGAAGTCAATAATAGGATTAACTGAAGTAGATATGACAAATAATGGAGGAATATTTTATATAAGTCCAGACTTCCTAATGAACTTAAAAGAATTTGGAAAAAACATTAAAATAGGAATCCAAACTAAAGGGTACGAAGAAATGAATAGTGGAAATAATTTATTAATGTGCATAGGTTTTATTGGAAAATTAACTTTAAGTAGTAATACAAAATTTAAACTAAAAATAAATGATGCAGTTGAAATAATGGGAAATAAAGGCATAAGTTTAATAAAACCAATAAAAATAGACCCCGAAATATATGCAGGTTTAGAATGGAATTTAAACAAATTTACTAAACCAAAAATTTTTATACCAGACTCTCATCTATTATATACTACAAGTAAAGGAGAAACTGCCGTCAGGTTTACGGATTATAATTACACAACTAAAAGAAATTTAGACGATGATGAAACAGAAAGTAATATCAAAACAGAAAGCGAGTTTATGAATATAGAAGTCCTACAAGAAGGATATGAAGTAGACATGGCCATAGAAAAGGCTGAAAACTTAGCAGAAGAATATAAATATATAACTTTTAAATGTAAAGGATGTCAAAAGGACGACATGAAAATAGAAGAATGTATAGAACATTTTAAAAACTGCTTAGAGAGAAGTGATAGTTTAGGATATAGAAATAACAAATCAGTCCTTGAAAGAAAAGATGAAGACACAATCTCTATATTAAGTTCTACCATCAGTTATAAAGAACTAGCAAAATTAGAACCAACTAGCTCCTCAAGTGCTAGCCCATTCCAACAAACAAACCCTAATCCCCAATCAATAGATTATAGTACAAGCAATGTACCTAGAAGACCAGCAATTAGGATAAACCCAGATACAGAGATTAGAGGAGATAATATAAAATCAGCAGGTAAAAGAATGCCAATAGAAGAACCAATTAAACTACAAGAAGGAGGAAGCAAAGGTAAAATTCTGAATATAGCAGCACATGATCCCCAAATGTGGGATACAGTGATAGACTTATGGAAAGGAATAGTAGTTGCAGACTACTTAAGACATTATACAGAAACAGATACGGAAACAATGTATAAATATTTAGAAACCTTCTTAGGGGAATCTGCAAAAGCTACATGGGAAAGTTTTAAGACAAACTGCCCATATGATTTTCAGGTTTTATTAAGTATGGGACCAAATCCCTATAATTTCACAAACAAAATGCATATGTTATTAACTGGAAAAGATCCAAATAGTGGATTATTAGAACTACAAAAGGAAGCATTAATCAAACTAGAACAATTAAGTATTTCGCATTGGGTATATATAAAGAAATTCCTACAAGACTATTTTTATTATTGCACCGTCAGCGGAAATACTTTTAATGAAGAATTAGGCAAAAAATTATTCAATAAATTACCTGGAGCCTTAGGAAGAGAAATAGAAGATAGATGGTATAAAAGAGATGGGGTAGTAGCCAACCCAAATTTAAAATGGACAATAGGACATAGAACACAACATATAATGGATATATTAACTGAAAAATGTACAAACATACAAATACAAAAACAATTAAAAAGAAATGAAATGAATTTCTGTAAATCTGTTATCTATACAACCCAGAATTACGATCAGAAACAATACAGAAAATATAAGAAGAAACATAATCAAAAACCATATAGTCGTAAACAATACTTCTTAAGAAAATCAAAAGCTAAAAAACCATGGTTAAATAAAGATAGACATGTTAGGAAATATAGAAATGATAGAAATTATAAAAACAAATTAGAATGCTATACTTGTGGAAGCATCAACCATTTAGCTAATGTATGTCCTAAAAGAAATAATAATAGAACTAGAAATTCTCAACTAATTGAGGATTTCCAAGAAACTTTATTAAATGTAGACGAATACATGTCAGATACAGAAAGTATATACTCAATAATAAGTATTGATATAAATGATAAAGATAATCCTAAATCTGATTCTTCAAAATCAGAAGAAGATAACTTAGTCAATGAACTAGGACAAGAGATAGAGGATCTAGACTTAAACAATCTAGTAATCAATAATTTAATGGATGTCACTCAAGAATGTATACATGAATTCCAAAGAAACAAAGGTTTAGACAGTAATAGATGTCGCATATGCAATTGGTATCCAAGTAAAGAAACCAGAGCTAAATGCAAAAAAATGTTACTTAGAAGCTTGTATAAATTGTATAGAAAACACTTTAAAGATAAAAATAGAACCAGAAACAAATAACGGACAAAAATATACAAATAATCGAATCCTAAATTTAAGAGTATCCACTTTAGAAACCTGAGTAAATGATTTAGAACAAAGATTAACTATCCTAGAAAAAGGAAAAACCAAAATCGTCATAGAAGAAACAGATACACAAGAGGCGGTACATTTAGAAAAACTAGAAGCAGAACTTATGAATTTAGAAAATAATGACACTAGTCTAATATGCAACGAAGATAAAGAATTCTCTACTATAAAAGTTTTAGTAAAAATTAAAATAAAAGATGTAGAAATAGAAACTCTAGCATTAGTAGATCCCGGATGTACTAGCTGTTTAATCAATAAAGAAATAGTACCGGAACATTTATTAAAAGTACTTGAAAGACCTATAGCAGCCACTCAAATGGATGGATCACAAAATATCTATAATTATTACATAGAAAAAGCACAAATAAGGTTTTTAAATACATGCAATAAATTCTATAACCCAGTTTACAATGTTAATAAAATATTAGCAAGAGATTTAAATATAGGATCAGATTTTGTTATCGGACTAAGATTTTGTATACAGAATAAAGGAGGATGTCTCTTAACAAGAGATGGAATAATGCTCTTTAAAAATTTAACTTATACACCAGTACAAACAGTAACATTGCCAACAGTATATAGAACACTAAACACACATAAAACAAGATTGCTTCCAGAATCATGTTGCGACAATTGCCAAAACAATCAATGCCAAAATAGCAACCTATCAAAAGAAAACAAAAATATAAAAGAAACCTAGAAGAAGTTAGAAATTATACTCTGTTTAATGCAGAAGGACAAGAATGCTTAACAGATATAGAAAAAGACTATACCCTAATAAGTATAGAAACTTAGTTCTATAATTTTAGAAAAGGAAGGGATAAAATAGGAATAATAAATAGTCCAAAAGATTTAGAAAATATAATATCTATATTAGATAGAATGGAAATAATAGGAGAAAGACCGTTAGCCCATTGGGACGCTAACGAGATAATGTGTAAATTAGATATAATTAATTCGGAATACACTATAAAAACAGCTCCTATAGAAGCAAATAATGAAGATACTAAAGAGTTTGATATACAAATAAAGGAACTTTTACAATTAGAAGTAATAAGAAGATCTACCTCTAGACATAGATCGGCTGCATTTATGGTAAGAAATCATAGTCAACAAATAAGAGGTAAAGCTCGTATGGTAATTAACTATAAAAGATTAAATGATAACACCCGAACAGATGCATATAAACTATCAGATAAAAGTGAGTTAATTAATAAAATTCAAAATAAAAAAATATATAGTAAATTTGGCTGTAAGTCAGGTTACTGGCAAGTCAAAATGCACCCAGACAGCATAGAATGGACGGCATTCACATGTCCAGGTGGACATTTTGAATGGTTAGTTATGCCGTTTGGGTTAAAGACAGCTCCACCCATTTTTCAATGAAAGATGGATAACATATTTGGAGAATATAAACATTTCATATTAGTAGATGTAGATGATATTTTGGTATTCAGTCAAAATATGCAAGAACACTTAGGACACTTACAAATAATTTTCAGATTATTTGTTAAACATAGAATAATAATAAGTAAAAAGAAAATGGAATTATGTAAGACTTATATTAATTTTTTAGGAATAACTTTAGGAAATGGAAAAATAAACTCCAACCACACATTGCAAAGAAGGTATTAGAAATGCCAGATAAATTAGAAAAGACAAAAGATTTACAAAAATTTTTAGGATTAGTAAATTATGCAAGAAATTTTATTCAAGACTTAGGAAAAATAGCAGGACCATTATATGCAAAAACAGGTAGTAAAGGGCAGAAAATTTCAATATAGAAGACATTAAATTAATCCAAAAAATAAAATAAAAAATTAAAAATATTCCAGATCTAAAAATTCCATTACAGATTATTTAAACAGATGGAAGTGATTTAGGATGGGGAGCTATCTTAAAAGCACGACCTAATAAATACAGTAATAAAAATGAAGAACAAATATGTGGATATCAGAGTAGGGCATGTAAAGAAAAAGGAAACATGAGTGCTATAGACCTAGAAGTATTAGCTATAATATACGGGTTAAATAGTTTCAAATTATATATTCTAAATAAAGAAGAAATTTTAGTTAGAACAGATTGTGAAGTTATAGTTAAATTTCATCAAAAAATAAATGATAAAACTAGTAGTAGAAGAAGATGGCTAAATTTTACAGACACCATATCTGTTTACAAGAATATAGTATTTGAACATATAAAAGGTAAAGAAAACGAATTGGCAGACCAGTTAAGTAGACTACAACTGGGAATAAATAAATAAGTTTAATCTCACTCATTTGTTTTCAGCATGAGACCAACAGGACAACCTCCTGCAGACAAAGGCAAAGGTGTAGCTTCGTCTTCAGAGTCGTATCAACAGACAATGTTAGGTAATTTAAATTTTAGACCACTAGAATCTTTAGAGACAATGGAAAGAATTCACTTCGGACCATTTAATTTAATTGCTTACCCTGAGAGTAATATATCTTTTAGAGTCAGGCCAGATTACATTTTAGATAGACCCCAAAGGTGTTTAGTAGATAACCTTTGGATCTCTTATAATAAACAAAACCGTAATCATTTTATGGCGTTCATGAACTCTTTATGCCATTATATGGCAGAAAAGAGTAGGCCTAGGTTTAAATACTATGTAGTCATTCATGGAAAAACTAACGGAATTTTCCAAACATGGTTAGAAGTGTTAGATTCAATACAAGGTTTTAAAGCCCCTCTTTTTAAAAGTTTTAATGATTTTACCGAAGCCACCAATCATGCTAGAGGATATTTAGAACCAAACTACTATATATCTCCTTCACTCAGACAAAATTCAGATCAAATACCTCAGTATAATTTGCAAAAAGAGACTGGCAAAATTATTTTCTGCAACCATTGTTTTTCAATGACGGAGAATTTCAAGAAACTAAATGCCCAGAAAGAATCACTCCTCGTGGAAAACGCTAGATTAATAAAGCAGATACAATTATTAGAAGCAAGACTCAACCAGCAGACAAATGTAAGCAAGACGGATGCAAAAACACAGACTCAGACTCAGAGTTCTCCATCTCCTCAAAAAATGGATGAGAAGGGTGTGCATTTCCCACTAAATGCTCAGGAATTCACTATACCGGATGTTGGTACAGCTAGTCCGATTCAAACGGTGACCGGTAAAGACAAATCAAACCCGTTAATGGCTGTCACTTTGCCAAAAAGTGAAGATGAAGGGTGTTCTTCATCAAAAAATAAGTTAACAAGATCAAGAAATAAGATTTTAAAAAAGACTTTAATATCTAAAAGAAAAAATAAAACAATAGAGACTATAATTAAACAGACTTTAGACAGATTCTTCAACAACCAGACACAAGATAAACATATGAATGGACAGCCAGACGGACAACCCACTAATTTAGACAGAACTGTCCCAGAGATAAATAATACAAATAATAATTCAGCAAGATCAGACGAAGAAGATAGTATTGCACACTTCCAAGACGCTCAGGATCCATATGAAGACGATGACTCAGGAATGAGCTTCGACTCAATTGCCCTGCACAACTTGGATACATAAGACAATATACAATTTGTATTATTAGCTAGTATAGTCAGGTGGGGATGCGCACTTTATGTCTTGTAATAATCAGGGTGGTCAGAGTGCTTCCTTTATCACTACTTTCCAAAAGAAAGAAAAACTATTGAAGCACGCGTCCAAATAAGTCTGAAAGAAGAATTAATAATGCATCTGACGATGGGGCCCAAAAGAGTACCCGTCTTGCATTATTAAAGATTCTTTCTTATCTCTTATGTTTAAGTGTCGGCCACATGTGTTTAGGCCACGTAGTAATCCTTAGAACCACTACTTTATCTAGTTTTTGCCTATAAAAGGCGTACATTTCTTAGAAGGAAGGTAGAGTGAAATCAACCAACTTCGAAACCTACTTGAAATGTTTAAACCTTTCCTTCCAAAAAACTTATCCAAGCCAGTCTTTCTTGTATAAACTTTGTATCATTGTGATTTAAATAAAAGCTCCAAGTTTTCTATTCGATCTTAAGGGGGTTCCCGAAAGGGAAACCTCTCTCCTAGTTACTTCATATAAGTTCTTATTTACATATTTTCCCCACAAAAAATATTTATACTCATGTTCTTATATCCATGTTTAAAGTTATTCTACATATTTTTTGTAAATCATATAAATTAAATTATCTATACAATTCTTACCCTTAGTATATGGTTAGCCTCTTAATTTCTTAATAACAACGATGGATTAACCTGTAAATTCCTAGGAATTCTAGCCTTGATAGTCCAACAGGTCTGCAAAATAGACAAAGGACGAGTGTTAGCTGCCAGACAAAAATTTTTCGAGATATGGTTAAAGAAGTAAGATGTTAAGAACATAGATTAAGAGGAAGAGATGAACAGGGTAAAGTGAAAAAAAAAAACTTTGGAGAAAATATAAACTATAAGAATGATAAACTTGAAGAAATAGTAGGAAAGAGCGAGTGCTGAGTAGGTTTTACAAACTGATATACTAAAAAAAAATCAATCATTATTCACTGAAATATATCCTCGTTTATTATCTTTGATTATCTTTGTGAAATATAATTTTATTTTATTGAAATATAATATTATTAAGATATACCACTGTTTTTATTGAAATATATATATATATATATTTCGAAAGAAAGGAAAACTGGAAAGTGTAATTCCTAGTCTGCCATTACAAATAATAGAAGAAATGACCTTTGTTATAATTTTGAATGAAATAAGAAGACTAAAGTACAAAGTATAAGAACACGACAGGATGCAAGTCTAATAAAAGGGAAAAAAAAAAAAACATTACCTTAGTAACGTTTGCTTCCACTCTAATCTCACTCTGCTTTATCTTTAATCTTTCTATTTTAATCAAAGAACCTGTATTATCCAAGGATTTCGTTGTTGAAGTTTGTGATGAAATATTTTCTTCAAGGATATTGCTTAAATTAGGTTATATGAATAGAAGGACATTATGTGTATTTTTTTTCTTTTTTGGTTGTGAATAATAAGAAACTAATGCTTTTCTTAAAGAGAAATCTTAATTAGTAGCTGTTGGTATCGATTTGCCGCCCTACAATCCATTATGGCATTATCCCACTTTTCTTTTCCTACCTCACAATTTATTGTAAGATAAAAATAATGATAAATGGATTCTTGGATTAAAATTTTATCGAAATTCGTAATGCTCATGAAGTCCCGCAATTTATTACAATAACGAGTAATAATGATAAATGAATTCTTAAATTAAAATTTTATCGAGATTTGTTATATGAGGAAGCCTCACAATTTATTAAAATAATACTAATGATAAATAGATTCTTAAATGAAATTTTTATCGAGATTCGTAATGCTAAAGGAAGTCAGCGAGGTGAATTAGAAAATGTCCAAAAAAATAAAAAAATCCATGATTTTGCAAACCATGTATGGTGCATACTAGGAGAGTACATAGGTCGGGTTGGATCGATTTTTATTTAAAAAACAATCAAACCAATCATATTAGTTTATTAAAATTATAAACCAAATCAAATCAACATATAATTGGTTTTTTTGGTTTAGATTTTAGTCGGGTTTTTTGAATTTTTTGATTTTTTCGTTTTTTTTATAATCTTTAATTTTTACAATTATATTGTGATGGAAGGTTAGATCAAATATGTTTTGACTCGTGTGCTAATGAAAAATCATAATTATGAAAAAATGAGTAGCGGAAAACTCTCTTGAAACTAAAAGTGAGATGAAGAGTGAAAAGTTTAGGTTTTAAATTTATATTGAGTTTTGGATAATTTAATTAGCAATTAATAAACAAATATTATAACTTAAAGACCCAAAATCTAAATATATATCTAAATTTATTTTCAAATTATTGAATTACTAAAAATATTTAAAAAGTAGATTATAATTAATATTTTATGTATAAAAAAGTCATGTCGGTTTGATTCGAATTCGGTTTGATTTTTTTTTTTTTTATCAACACCAAACCAAATCAAGAATAGTCGAATTTTTTTCCTAACGCCAAACCAATCAAACCAAACCATAAGTCGATTTTTTTTTTGATTTGCTTTGGTTCATCGGTTCGATTTGACTTGACGATTTGATCTGTACACCCCTAGTGCATACACTGTGATACACTAGGGACCAAATCATTGAAATAATAATAAATAAATAAATAATTGTTTTTAATTTGGTATTTACCCAACAAATTCAAATTTAGGCTGATATAAGACCTACTAAAGAGAAACGACCTCAAGTAATTTTATTCACACTAACCCGATCCAACTGAGCGGTAAGAAAAAGGTAATCCTTATATAATATATTAGGGGAGCAAAATGTAGAAAGAGAAATGTTGGTGTACTTATTTATAATAAACATTTGTCTTTATGCTTCTATAAGTAAGTTAGCAAAATGGGGCATCTATACTTATACTTCACAACTTCACTAAATAAAAAGAAGAAAACGGATTCTCCAACATTTAAGGCGTACGTCACCATGGAAGGAGCTCATGAAAAGCTGCTGCATCTCTCTTGTCAGTTACACCTCTTCTTCTTCTTTTCAATAAATTTGATACAAAAATAAATTAAAAAAATCCAGTACAAATCAATTACTACTACTTGTTTTCTTGAATTATACTCTTATTATAACTATTTATTTATCTCTAAACCTAGTCCAATTTCTACTGTATTGGATAAGAACTTCTGAATATAGCTCTTTATCATTATGGATAGTCCCATTAGTTTATTCATTCAAATATGCTCTTCATTCTTTGTCCTACCAAGAATTAGTTCAGTACTCCTTCCATCCCATTTTATGTGTCGTCATTTGATCGGGCACGAAGTTTAAGAAATAACTTGATACTTTATCCGTTTAAAAAAGAATGACCTACTTTACTTTTTGATCCGTTTAAAAAAGAATAACTCCTCTCCTTTTTTTATAATACTTTAATTAGTAATACATTTGACACAACTTTAATTTAAGATCATCAGATTCAAAAGTCTTCCTTATCTTCTTAAATGTTGTGTTAAGTCAAAGTAAATCATTCTTTTTTTAAATGGAGGGAGTAATATTTATCAAATTATCCTTTATCAAAAAATGTGCTACTATTTTTTTATTTTAATTAAGTGGATCTAATAAGGATAATAATTAAGTGGATCTAATAAGGATAAAAGTGTAATTATATTTTTAAATATTTATCAAATAAGAAACATGTCATTTCTTTTGGGACAAACTAAAAAGAAAATGATAATACATAAAATGGGACGTAGGAAATATTATTTTTAAGCTTTTAGCACTGTGCACCGAATAGAGTTTATTTTTTATAAGAAAAAAATGAATTTAGTATTTATAAGTTAGGTAAAGAGTAGCAAAAGTTATATTCTTCTTGGTTCCACGAAAGGATGATGATGTAATATATTCGAAAGGATTTAACTTAGAATATATTGTTTTATTCTTTTTCTTTATTTGAAAGGATTTAATTTATGGATGGATGAGAAAATAATATTACGTGTAGATTTGGTAAGATATCGATGTCTAGGGAGCACCACTAGCAATATGGATAGAGAATCTCTTTTTCTTAAAATCAGTACGCATTTGGAATCTTCAAATCCAAATGGTTAATAGAGGAATTAAGCTACTAATAATACACTATACTCCGAACACCTCATGAGTTTTATTTTATTTTTGATAATTGTGGTGTTCGGAACTTCAAGTCAATTACATGTACCTCGATTAATTTCATGATTTACATTCTGTCCATCAAGATTAAAACAAATAAGAATAAATCACCTAATATTTTATTTTGCTGACATTAAACGTGAAATCTCATAATTAATACTCAAACGCATAATTGATGACTAGGCTAACTTTTTATTGATATTGTAACCATGTGATTGTCCTCTTTGGACTACTTATTAAGGATATAGAAGCACAATAACTTTAGTTTTATTACTATCTTCGTCTCATTTTATATGTCATTAATTTCTTTTTTATTCGTCTCAAAAGGAATGTAATTTTTTCTTATTTAATAACTATTTAATGACATAATTTCTATTTTATTCTTAGTGGATCCCACTTTATAAGAAAAGACAATTAAAAAATAAATTTTAAGAGGATAATTTTGTAAACTTTACAAAGTCATTATTTATTTCTTAAACTCTATGTCTGATCAAATGACGACACATAAAATTAAACGACTAGAGTATAAATGAGGTACAAAAATGAAAAATTGTGAAGAGAACTATAAATGAAAATCAATTAATAAAGTAAAAGCTTAGATACACCAACTTAGCTGCTAAAATCGCAAAAAGCAATTGATTCTTCACAAGAATAAGATGTAGATGGGGGTGAGTTTTTATACGGCACACATGAAGAAGACGTGCTATTATCATTTACTCAACTCAACCAATCAACACAACTTTCACTTATATATTAACATAAATATATGGTACAACACGTAGTGAACTTTAGAACCTTTTTCGAAGGAAAAAGAAACATCAGAATTTTTTCAAGATTCAATTATTTTGTGGTTGGGACATCATGGTACTGTCCTTCTCAGATAAGACTTAAAGAGTATTTACTTTGCTTTTTGACAGTTTGACTGCAGCTCACCAGCTCCCATTCCACCCTTACATCTTTTCTTTTATGATATTTTGTTGAACCAACTAATTTTTATGCATTTAAAAAAGAATATTTTTAAAAATATTTTTTATTAACTTTTCACCTCACATGCTTAAAGTCATAAAGATTAAAAATATTTTGTTACATTTTACTTTTTTAATTTAAGACCATCAAAGTCTTATTTATTTTCTTTAAAATTCACATTAAATTAAAATCAGACAAGCAAATTAAAATAAAAAATATTTTATTTTTTTATCATCAACTTTTTTTAAAATGTCATCAGAAGAAAATAAGCTACGACAATATGTTAGAAAATTTAGGCTGATATATGACCTAGTGCCCCATTCTATGACTCAAGCTCACAAAATCTGATTCACCTTAACACTGATGGTGTAGAAAAAAGTAATAGAATATATATTGGGGGAGTAAAATGTATAAAAAGAAATGTTGGTGTACTTATAATAAACATTTGTCTTTGTGCTTCTATAAGTAAGTTAATATAGAATAGGGTGTCCCTAGTTCACATGATAAAAAGTAGAAAACGATTTCTCCAACATTTAAGGCGTACGTTACCATGGAAGGAGCTCATGAAAAACTGCTACATCTCTCTTGTCAGTTCTTCTTCTTCTTCTTCTTATCAATCTATTTGTCATCTGTGTTATCATAGAGGCGGAGTCAGAGGGGTGTAAGGGAATAAAACCTCTTCGTAGAAAACTTATAGTACTATGTTGTGGAAAAATCGATTACTTTTTTTTGTGTGTGTATATAGAAGTTTGTTGAATCTCCTTTGACATGAGAATTTTTTCCTTTTGAATTCCTGGTTAAATTAGGCATGTATGCTAGTATATATTTCTTAAACAAAATGGGACTTTCATTGATTTTGGTTACTGTTTGTCATATGCATACACCACTTCTTCTTCCTATTATGGAGTAGCTGAAAAGTCTATGTTGTAATTCTTTCGTACATGTAAAAAGTTTTACTCTATAGAAAATGAATGAATTTTTAATGGTTCCACCATACCCAACATCTTCCATGCCAAATATGGATGGAAATGTTCAAGCACTTTGCCCACTTCTTCGGACGAAAATGGTTTTTCCGGATCGTTAATATAAAGATCTTTAGTAAAAATGATACTCTATAAAACTTTAAAAAATAATTGTGATACAAAACCAATTTTCCAGTACATATCAATTACTACTCTACTTGTTTTTTTGTACTATACTCTTATTATCTCTAAATCTGATCCAATTGATCAATTATTGGATAATAACTTCAGAATAGATTTCTTTTATCTCTGTGGATAGTCCAAAGAATTAATTTATTCATTCAAATACGCTCTTCATTCTTTCCTCTTTCCTCGAATTAGTTTGGTAATATTATTTTTAGCACTGTTTATCGAATGGAACATTATTTTTTATTAAAAAAATGATTATAGTATTTAGAAGTTAGGTAAAAAGTTCCAAAAGTTTTATTCTTCTTGGTAGCTGATGTAATATATTCAAAAGGATTAAAATTTAAATTTTTATTCTTTTCGTTTATTTAAAAAGATTTAATTTAGGAGTAGATGAGAAAATAATATTACGTGTGGCTTTGGTATGAGATTGATGTCTACTAGAAATATGGATAGAATCTCTTTTTCTTGAAGTTATATTACACATTCTGAATCTTCAAATCCAAATGGTTAATGGTGGAATAAAGGAGGTTTCCAATTAAGCTACTAATAATATACTAATTCTAACATCTGAAACTTTTTATTCAGACCGTGATCATTAGATTGTCCTTTTTGGACTAATGATTAAGGAATAAGCAAAGTATATAGAAGCACAATTATTTTCTTACTTGATTAAGCAGGGGTAGGGGTAGGGGCCGTAGCAAAGTTAGAAATTTCATTACTCTTATTCAAAATTTTAATATGAAAAGTAGTGTGAACTATATACTCACTATAATAATCTATATATACAATAAATGGTGTTCAACCAACCACCCTTCATTACACGGTAAAAGTTTTGGTAGCCAATTGACTGAGCTGCTAAGATGGCGAAAAACAATTGCTTATTCAAAAGAATTAAATGTCAATTCTGATTGATATTTGTCTGTTTTTCTGTTGCCCTGTTTCATTTGGCAGTTGAAGAAGCAGAGGGAAATGAAGAAACCAACAGCAGGCTTCAATCAAGTAAATTCATATTATGGCTCCAATTATTTGTCTTCACATTTTTTGTCCTTGGTGGCCAAGCAGCTGGCACTCTGTTGGGCAGAGTATACTATGATCAAGGTGCCAAAAGCAGATGGATTGCTACATTGGCACAAACTGCTGGCTTTCCAATTCTCCTGCCTTTTCTTTGCTATCCTTCACCCAAAAATCACGATGATCAACAACTTAGCATTGATCACCAGTCTTCTGTACTTGTTCGCGCTTCGGTTTACATCTTCCTTGGCTTATTTCAAGTAGCAAACTCCATGTTGTTTACAGTTGGTGTGCAGTACCTTCCCGCCTCTACTTATTCCCTGATTTCCGGTTCTCAATTGGCGTTCAACGCTCTCACTTCCTTCCTCCTCAATGGACAAAAAATCACGCCAATTATCTTGAACTCCGTCGTGCTTCTCTCCTTTTCATCCTCTGCTATCATTTTCCAAGATAAGACGGGTGATGGCGGAGAAATATCTCATAAATCTCTGTTAATCGGATTTGCAGCTACAACTTTGGGGTCTCTAGGTTACGCCTTGCAGTTCTCGTTAACAGAACTCGCGTTCCAAAAGGTCTTCAAAAGTGGCACGTTAAAAGTTGTCATGAAAATGTCATTTAACATCGGTATGTTAGTGACAATTGCTTCGCTGACGGGGCTTTTCGCGAGCGGTAACTGGAGGGATTTGGAGAAGGAAATGAGGGAGTATCGAACGGGGAAATTGTCCTATGTTATGAACTTGGTTTGTACTGCTATTGCCTGGCAGTTATATGCTGTAGGTTCAGTTGGATTGGTTTTCAAGGCATCTTCATTGTTCTCAAATGTGATCATCAATTTGGGAACTACAATTGTGCCAATATTTGCAATGATATTCTTGAAAGATGAGATGAGTGGATTGAAGGTGTTTTCATTGTTATTGGGGTTATGGGGATATGCATCATATATCTATCAACATTATCTGGATGATTTAGAAGCAAAAGCAAGTGAAGTTAAATCCTTAGCTGAGGAGGAGGGTAATTTTTAATAAGCTTTCATTAAAGGAACTTAATTATCTGAACGATTAGCTCCCTAACTTAGGTTGATAATTCAATATGTAAATTTTTAGGTTAATATTTAATCATGTAAATTTAAGATTTCGTGTAAGTTGAACTGCTGTTTATATATTGGATTAGCCTGTGGGCTAGGGCGATGTATTTGGGAATCTTTTGTCTTTTTATCTGTCTGTTTCTATTTTTATCTGCAATGGAGAAGAAGGCAACACACGCTTTGTATTGAATTCCAACATTAAAATTAATAAGTAGTATTGTGTTAGGTTTATCACTTATATATAATCAATAATTAAGAAAAAATCATATGTATGTTGTTTCAAGATAATTTTTTAATACATACTAAATAACTTTTTTAATGCAAGTTTGAGCTTGTGAATAACTTATAGAGTGGGAATTGTACAAGTCAAAGACCAACTATAGCCATCCATTTTCCTCATAAATCTTGTTAATTGGAGAGAGTGGGGATTGTACAAGTCGAAGACCAACTATAACCATCCATTTTCCTTACAAATCTTGTTAATTAGAGTGTGGACAGTATAATATAAGGGTACAACATCAATGGACTAAGAATACCATGTGAAGAAATGAATCTTATTCTAATTGAACCCAAAAATTGGCTTATATGGTGACAATTATTCAAGTTCCTGAGACTAATTGCCAATTCTTTTTTCGCACGTGGGGCACTTAGTAGGCCTTTGGCCTGTCTTCTACAGAAGAAAAGCATATTATGAGTAAATGGAGAGGAAAGATCTCCAGAGATTCTTTATCTCATTCCATTTTAGTGGCTCAATCAGTAACTAATAAAAAAAAAATTATTTTTTTTAAAAAATTATTCTATTTTAGTAAAAATGGTAATATTTGGCTATAGGAATTCCAAATAAAATTTTCACTCCTTAATTCTCTTACAAAATTTTAAAAACAACTCCAATTATATTTATGATCAAATATAATTTTAATTCTAACTTCAACTCTAACTTCAAAAAGAATTATAGTTTTAATTGAGCATGAAAAGAGTCAAGAAGTGGGGACGAGGGATGGAGGTGAGTTTTTAATTTTTATACGTCACATATGAAGAAGACGTGCTATTGTCATTTACTCAACTCAACCAACTAACACAACAATTTTCACATATATTAACAAAACTATATGGTATAACTTTTACCCAACTTTAGAACCTTTTTCGAAGGAAAAAGAAACATTAGAATCTTTTCAAGATTCAATTATCTAGTGGTTGGGACCTCATGGCACTGTCCTCCTCAGATAGTTTTTACTTTACTTAGACTGCAGCTCACCAGCTCCCATTCCAGCCTTACATCTTTTATCTTCTGATATTTTGTTGAATCAATTAATTTTTGTACATTTAAAAAATAATATTTTTTAATAACTCTTCACCTGACACGCTTAAAATTATTAAGATTAAAACTATTTGATATATTTCACATCATCTTTAATTTAAGACTACTAAAATCTTATTTATTCTCTTTAAATTTCGTATTAAGTTAAAATCAGACAAGTAAATTAAAATGAAAAAAAAAAGTTTATATTATCTAACTTTATTCAGAATATCATAGAAAGTCATCAAGAGAAAATAAGCTACGACAATCTGTTAGATATTTAACGTATGTTAGCATGAAGGATCAAAGTTGCACACTTAGATTAATTAAAGGTTAAATGTGCTTACTAAAATAACATAAAGATAAAAAATAGAATAACCTAATAAACGAGGGGCTAAAATCATTTTCCCTTATCCAAGGAAGTGAAATTATTGAGAGAGAAAATAGGAAGAGTTTGAGTGTGAACTGAAAACTGAAGAGTGATTATAGGAATGATAGGATTTGCGTGTTACTGATGGATTAGGACAATAAGAGAGAAGAAAAGAAAATCATTTTATGCTGTTTTAAATATATTCTCATTAATGGTTGAGTGGTTGGGAGGTGGGTTTTCCACGGATCGAATTTAGCTTTTATTTGTCGCTTCACAATGAGCTCGTCGTATGTGGCTTGCCTAGTGCAGTTGCGTATATCTCATGTGTAATTTGCAAGCTATTGCTTAGTGAGCAGTTTACCACAAAGTGCTCGCTCAAATGACAAAAACTGTGGCGGAGATTGTGGATTCGTATGGAGTTCCAAAAAAAAAAATTCTTTTATGAAAGCAAATATAGCTGATCCAATTTGCTAATTGAGTATGTCTGCTAATATTTTTGTAAATTGGTTTAAAACATGTATAGTTATTCACTCTACTTTTTAGGCAAATGAGCCATATTAATGATGAATAGTTTGGTAAGTATAAACTTAGGGTAACTAGAAGAATTTTCTACTTCTACTTTACAATCTAGAAAAATTACTATTTTGAAAAAACACTTGATCAAAACATGCTAATCCATCTATTATAACACGATAACAATAATATGCTTAATGTAATTTTATAAGTATAATATATTTTTAATTAGTCGTACACAATTATATTCATATCTTATAAAAATAAAAAAGCTATTTTAATAGATCCTCCATACAAAAGACACATATAAAAAATAAATATATATAAAGAAAATACAATGATGAAAACCCATTCTAAGCATTCGTCATTCATATGGTGTCGTTATAACTCATTTCCCTCTCTCCCCACCTAGTTAACGCCGTAACATGTTGGTCCACTTTTTTTTTCATTTTTATTAAATCTATGTCTCACCAATTGTCTTCTAAAGTCTAACCATCGAGGATGACGTGTGGTAGAGTGTAATAAAAATAATAATATCTGTATTATTAATATTTTATTTGATATAATTTATTATTCTATGTATTATCAATATGTATTTTATTTGATATTAAGGAGTGTATTATTAATGCATGGAAATTTATGGGTATTATTAGTGTAATGAATCTAATACATGCATTAAATTGGTTAAAGTTATATTGTTCCTCAAAATTTTTTTCATATCCTTTCCACCTTATTTATGGGGAGTAATTTTGTAAAAAGAGAATTTTTTTAAGAAATTATATTATTAATATTAATTTTAATTCACCGAATCAAATACTACATAAAAAAATGCACGCATAACTAATACATCATATTTTACACTATTCTTATACACTTTATCATAAGCTTCCTAAGGGAGAGTTGCTTCGTGGTAAGCATTCTTCTCCTCCAATCCTAAAGTTATCGGTTTGAGTCACCAAAGAAACAAAAAGAATGAAAACTAGTAGGTTGTGATTTTTTAAATATTAAATTAAAATACTGCATAATCTTTTGTAAATGTTGTTAAAATATTGTATAGTTTTGAAATCATCTCTTTAACGATTTTTCATGGACATCAATTTTTTTTTTTTTTTAAAAAAAATTAATTAAAATATCAAATATCAAATATATATTAAAGTTTTTTATCAATAAAAATATAGTTAACTAAAGCAGAAATATTGGTTATCCGGTATCATTACTTATTTTTTACATAATCGTTGATATACACAACAATACAATATTCAAAATAAATGAAAAATTAACCCAAAAGAAGGAAACGAGACGGCAGAAACAAGATAGGAAAAAAGAGGAGGATTGTGTAATGCATTATATTTTTGACACGAATGAGTTACATGATGATAAATAATTTGGTAAAGATAAATAAGTTTTTGTAAGAACAATTTCATTTCGACAAAAGATGAATTTATACTTCTTTTAAGAGCCCGTCTATCGGAGAAACACTTCTTTTAGGAAATGAGCTTTTTAGTAAAGTGTTTTTTTTGAGAAAAAATAACTTTATTATGAAATATAAAGTAAATACAAGAAGTATAGAGAGGAAAGAGATGATACTTCTTTATTTCTTGGGGGATTCTTGAATAGTTTATTACAATGAAGAAAAATTTCTTTTATTTACAGGGGAAAATTAATCTTGGGGTTTCTAACTTTTTCATAAACAAACATTCACTATACATACATACATATATATATATATATAAAGTAGACATTTACTATATATGATACTATATTTATAACACTTCCCCTTGAATGTCTAATTGATAGATAATGTGCATCGTTAAAACCTTACTAGAAAAAATTCAGTGGAAAAAAAAATCTAGTGAAGGAAAAAGAGTACACATCTCTAATAATACGCATATAGGCTGCCTCATTAAAAACCTTACAAGGAAAATCCCGTGGGACAAAACCCCGTAAGGGAAAAAGAGTACAACACATATTAACTCCCCCTAATGGGAACATCCTTGAGCCTTTGCAGCCTAATCTTGTGCACCATCTTCTCGAAAGTTACAATTGGAGGAGAATTGATGAATAAATCAGTCACATTGTCACTTGAACGAATTCGCTGCACGTTAATATCACCATTCTTTTGGAGATCATGTGAATAGAAAAGCTTTGACTATATATGCTTCATATTCTATCTCCTTTTATGAATCCTCTATTAAGTCGTGTTATGCTTGCTGCATTATCTTCGTAAAAATCATGGGTGCTTTGTCACATTTCAAACCGTATTTTTTCTTGAATGAAATGTATTATGAACCTCAACCATACACATTCTTCATTAGCTTCATGAATAGCTATTATCTCAGCATGGTTCAATGAAGTGGTTAGATAAACTGCTTTGTATATCTTCAATATATGACAGTATCCCCACACGTGAACACATTTCATGTTTGAGATCGAGATTTATGCAGGTTAAATAAATAGCCAGCATTAGCATAATTAACAACATCAAGACTGCAATCTTTAGAATAATATAAGCCCATATCGGTAGTCTCTTTAGGTATCGTATGTATTTGATCACATTCCAATGTCTCCTAACAGGCGCAGGACTATACCTTGCTAACAAATTAATCGAAAAGGTTATATCAAGCCTTGTAATATTTGCAAGATACGTGAGTGCACCAATTGTACTAAAATATGGTACTTTATAACCAATCCAATTTGGTATATTTCTCATTTCAACAAATAATCTATTGCTTTGAAAACTCTCCAAGAGTTCCAACAATTTTCATATAAGGATTATAAATAAATTTCTTAGAAACTTTTATATGCTTCAAACATTTTGAATTCTTAAAAAGTTTTCATATAAATTTTGTCAAGTGACAATATTCAGCATGTTATGTGTGACATTTTCAAGTGTCTGGACTGCAAATCAAATAAATTTTTATGCTTACTAAAATCCTTCCTTTCATGCCACTTGATAAATATTTCTATGTTAGCATGCTTAAATAAATGTAGAATTCAGATTCTTGTAATCTTTTACAATATTGTGAGAATTTTGTATCAAAGATATTGATGATATAACATTTCATATCGGTTCATAATATGACATAATATTTTGAGATCTCATCACTTCATTATTTTCAAGTACCTGAACCTCTCATAAGATTTCATGAAGTGTTATATCGTAGGTTCTTCAAGAGCACATTGCTTTCTTATTATGATTATTTGCTCATTATTTTTCAAGGATTATTTCATTTAGAACCGATTGGTCTACCATGTTTCATGCATGCGTAGACTTTGTCCTTTAAGGACACAAAATAGGAGCACTTGCAGCTTAAATATAAAAAGCTTTCGACATTTGACTTGAATTATCTTTTTAATTAGGATCTGATGATAATTCCTAACATATTTCATAGCTGCTTGTAATCTCCCCCTTATGTTAGGAAAATTAACATACATCCTCCATCTTCTTTGAGGAATTTATTTTTGTGCATTATGGTATGTTCATTAATCGTATACCGCACATCAAAACTATTAGATGGACAACGTGTGGTTCCTGACTCAGAACTAACTTTGAGGGGAAATTAATCATAATTTATTGATTTAATGCATACAAGTACTTTTGTATATAATATTTCATATTTCAAACCAATACATGAAGCATTGTTCTCATTAGCAATAGTTCAGCTATTTATCGAAGACAATCAATGCTTAACCATCATCATCAAGATGAATTGTCTTGATTACACAATTTGAATGTTATGCTCTTAACTCAATTTTATTGAGCAAGCAATTTTATGAATGTCAATCTGCAAGTTGACAATAAATGTACATGTGATCATCTTATTGATGCATCTTAATAGATCACATGATGGGTGAACGAACCCTAATTCACTTTTTATACTTTTCAAATTTTAAGGGATCCAATCCCAAAATTAGTTGGTCCAACCAACTTATCACAAGAACAAGCAGCATTCAAAGTTCATGAAGAATTTTCTAATTCTTCAATATATGTTTAATACTTAGTATGCACATCTTTGGGATGTCGCAATCATTTATGTCAATTTATGAACTTTTAGTTTAGCAAATTTCAAGTTTATCACGACATGTACCTTTTACTTTAGTAAATTTCATATTTATTATTACATGAATAAATCTTAAATTTACTACTGAAGAAGTAAATTTCAAACGTTATTAAATAGTTTTCACATAAAAAAAAATAACATTTTTATAAAGACGAATAAAAAACTAGACGAAGGAATATTTATTACTAGATCAAAAAAATCATTTTCCTCGTTGCAGACAACTTGTTTAATGAGAAAATTGAAACACACCCATAATGTACATTCATCTTGATGCTCCTTTCCAGTATAAAGTCAAAGAATGGGGTACACATAGTACGCTGTTCACTAAATAAAAAGAAGAAAACGGATTCTCCAACATTTAAGGCGTACGTCACCATGGAAGGAGCTCATGAAAAGCTGCTGCATCTCTCTTGTCAGTTACACCTCTTCTTCTTATTATTAGGAAACATGTTTTATTTTCCCTTTTTGTTTGATCATTCTATATTTGAACAGTGGGTTACGATCCTTAGAGGGTAAAAGATTGGCTAGCAAAAGTTGTCGGCTCGAATTTGATAAGTGAAGAAATCTTAACCGTTCCATCGCACCCTACTTGTGTTTTCTTATATGTTTTATTTTTATATTATTCCTTGATCTCGAAATTCAGCTTAATTTATGAAGTAAATCCTTATTGAATTAGAACTTATGAACAGATTGGCTTCATCATTATCCACCGTCTAAAAAGTATAATGTATCATTCAAATATGATTGGCTTACAAAAGATTAAATTAGTAATTCCAAACACAACACTGTTTATCCTCTAGAAAGAAATTGTTTTTTTTTTTTAAAAGAATGCAATTTAGCACCCAGAAGTTAGGTGTTACTAAAAAATAACATTGCGTGAGGATTTGGTGAGAGATTGATGTATAGAGATAATTTGAATCTTCAAATCCAAATGGTTAATAGAGGAATAAAGAAAGTTTCCATTAGATTGTCCTTTTTGGAATAATGATCAACAATTACTTAACCATTTCATGCGTATGAATAAATAACTACTTAATCAATCATTGTTAATTAATATATATATTCCCTTAGCTTCGTTATATCACTTAACTACAATAAGTTATATCAGTTTAATATTTAGCATAAGAAAGTATACAGAGGTACAATTGTTTACAAGAATTAGAAGTCAATGTTGATTGAAATCTCTCTTTGTTATTGTGTTGCGCTGTTTCACTTGGCAGTTGATGAAACACAAGTGGCAGAATCATCTGAAATTGCAAAGAACAGTAGCCTTCAATCAAGTAAACTCATACAATGGCTTCAAGTATTTATCTTTACATTCTTTACTCTTGGTGGACAAGCAGCTGGCACTCTGTTGGGCAGAGTATACTATGAACAAGGTGCCAAAAGCAGATGGATTGCTACATTGGCACAAACTGCTGGCTTTCCATTTCTCCTGCCTTTTCTTTGCTATCCTTCACCCAAAAATCACGATGATCAACAACTTAGCATTGATCACCAGTCTTCTGTACTTGTTCGCGCTTCGGTTTACATCTTCCTCGGCTTATTTCAAGTAGCAAACTCTATGTTGTTTACAGTTGGTGTACAGTACCTTCCGGTCTCTACCTACTCCCTGATTTTCGGTTCTCAATTGGCGTTCACCGCGCTCACTTCATTCTTCCTCAACGGACAAAAGATGACCGCAATTATACTGAACTCCATCGTGCTTCTCTCCTTCTCATCCTCGGTTATCATTTTCCGAGATGAGACGGGTGATAGCGGAGAAATATCTCGGAAATCTCTGTTTATAGGATTTGCAGCTACCACTCTAGGGTCACTCGGTTACGCCTTGCAGTTCTCGCTAACAGAACTGGCGTTCCAGAAGGTCTTCAAAAGTGGCACGTTAAAAGTTGTCATGAAAATGTCGTTTTATATCGGTCTTTTGGTGACACTTACTTCTAGTATAGGGCTTTTCGTAAGTGACGAGTGGAATGATTTGGAAAAGGAAATGAGAGAGTTCAGATCAGGGAAATTGTCATACGTTATGAACTTGGTTTGGACTGCCGTTTCTTGGCAGTTATATGCTGTTGGTTCAGTTGGGTTGGTTTTCAAGGCTTCTGCTTTATTCTCAAATGTGATCATCAATTTGGGTGGTTCAGTTGGACCAATATTTGGAATGGTGTTCTTGAAAGAGAAAATGAGTGGGTTGAAGGTGCTTTCATTGTTATTAGGGCTATGGGGATATGCATCATATACATATCAACACTATCTTGATGATTTAGAGGCAAAAGCAAGTGAAGCTAAACCCTCAACTGAGGCAGGTGATAATTTTTAATAAGCCTCCCTGGTTCCCTCGTTCTAAGAATTTGAATGATAGTTATATATAGTAATGTTATCGAAAACTCTTGGAATTAGTTGTTCCTAAAGATTAATTACTACTATATATTGTGTATTCTTTCACATGAAAAGATTGATAAAAGTATAGTTCTAAGCTATTGGAGAGCCAAAGGTTTGTAATATGATTATAACCTTACGCTTTGCATAATATATATATATATCTCGAAATGAACTCCGGTCTCCATTATATGATCTCTTCGAAATTAATATTTAGTAGCTAGCTGCTCATATGTACTTCCTCATATGCTCCAATTTATCATTCGATATCGCTTGACTGAGCCTAATGTTTAGAAAATAAACAAGACTTTTGACACGTATGATATAAAATAACCCTTAGATATTGTTCCTAGACAGTGGTTGAAAGTACATTGTTGTTTGTGCATTGGATTTGCCTCTGGTTATGTATATTAATCATCATATTCCTTTAAACAAAATCATCAATCATAGCTTTGTCTGTTTCTTCATCTGTCTGTTTTCAAGTCTATGAAAAGTATCAAATACTAAATTCTTCTTTGGCTTATATGATGGCGATTGAAACCCAAAACTAATGAAAGTTGAGCAGATGGCATTAGTTTTAAGTTTATGTCCTCTGCTTTATTTGTCTGTTTTGCTGATTTATATACTGGATTTGCCTCTATCATTATTTAAGAATGACAAATCTGTTTCTTAAATAACTTGTCTGTTTTGACACAACACATCTCCTCATGGACTGAGCTTTGGTTAATTAAAAATTTTAATTGATAAGGCGGACAGTTAGATAGCTGAAAGAATTTGAGAATCAGGCTTCTAATACTTAAAGAAATTAATGACAATCATAAGGAAACAACAACTTACAGAAAATGTGAAAAATGTCATTTGTTTGTATATATACGCTGTTATATATCGTTAGGATTGCCGCTTCTTAAATGGTTGCAGGCTGATTCTAATATATTACTCCTTCCGTCCCAATTTATTTAGCCGTTAGACTCGACACAAGATTATAGAAAGAAAAAAATCTTTTTAAATTTGTGATTTGAAATATTCTTTAAGACTTTGACCATTTGTGGGTGTAAACACCTAATTTTTTACCAAACCTAAGTGTTTTTGCCATTTAGTGTTCAATTTCGTTTTAGGATCCAAATTAGATATTCTAAATTTAACTTATTTTTTACTAAATTTATTTTTAAAAATTTTAAAAAAAGACTACAAAAATAGAGTCACATTTTAAATAAGTTTCATTTTTTAGTTTTTATTTGTTTATTTATTTATTTTTAGAAAAAAAAAAAAAGAAATTTTTTTTTTTTCTACATTATATTTGTTTCTTCTTTCAATTTCTAATAAAGAATGGTGTGATATTAATTTTTCTTAATCATATTCCCAAGACTAGTTATTAGCTTATGTTATATTTTATTAGTTTTTAATTATTTTTATCTTAATAATAATAATAAAAAAATATATATATATAAAGAAACCTAAACTACCCAAACCACCCACAATTCCACTCCTAATTAACCTGCCCCACTTTCCCACACACACGACACAAACACATACACTATATAAACACATGCACACATGCACTTAAAAACAAAAAAAACACACACACGGAAAACAAAACAAAAAGCAAGAATTAGCAAAAAAAAAAAAAAAAACAGAAGAAAGAAAAAGATTAGAAAAAAAAAGAGAGGAAAAAGAGTTGTGAGTTGAGTTTGGTCTACTCGAGGTTTCCGTTCGGTTGTTTTGTTTGTCATCGAAGTCTCCAACGTAAAGGTCCATTCTTTACTTATATTTTGTTTGTAATTTCTAAGTTATTTGAATGAATTAAATAATCAAATCCTCTTACCTACGAGTATTGTAGGAAGTTTGGGATCATAATAAAAGTTTACATGATTCGCATTACATCTCGATGTTTCATTTTCTGTTAATATAAAGTTTGATTATATTGTTAATTAATTGATTATTTCGGGTAAAAATTGCTCGAAACCACTATTTAGTTTAGCGACATAACGAGTAGACAACAAGTTAAAGTTTGGGGTTTGATTCATGATTTTATGTCGCTCTCCGTTGTTTTGTTGTTAATTATTTTCACAAGAGATAACGTACATTGAGATTATATGAGACTTGATTCTAGCATTACTAAGTTGCTCAAATTTCACATGTGTTAACGAGTTATGAATCTTCGATGCTATAATATGATTCGGGAGTATTTTTATATTTTTGTATAGTTAAATTTAAATTAAAGTTGGTATCATAATATGCGCTTTCTTGCACTTCAATCTAAGTTACTGTCTAATTCAAATTATGTTTTTGGCGTAAAGTTCTTTTAATCATGTTTGTCTATGAGTTTATTTAAAATTTCAGTTACTAAGATCTTTTCTTACAGTGTGTTAACCTTACTATTTTAAGTTAGAATTTTATTAGCCTTTGAAGTTTTTGGCATGAAAATCCCCTTTCCATTTTAGCTTGTCTAATTCAATTTGTCATTATTAAATAGACATCTGCAAAGGAGTCCATTAACTATGTCACTATTTAATTTTTAATGTTACTAGTATTGATCATGATTTTATATGGAATTGTTTAAATATGGTTCAAATGCTTGTTCTCACTTTACTTTCTTTGGGTACGACGTGGTTCATTGAATGCATAGTTCATTATGACAGAGACATCACGAGTTTCTAATTATCTTTACTTTTACATTCTTCTCTAAATATGCTTAAGGCCCAATCATTAGTTAACGTGAAAAGTACAAGATGAGTTCCGAATTTATTCAAGACTCGTTGCTATTGAAAAAAGAGAGAGAGAACTCATTTGCAAGGAAGCGGACTTATAAAAGAACAAGTTAGGTTCCTAATCTCAAATAAATTAAGTTTTAATATACAAGCGAAAATTGACGATGAAGTTGGAAAGCCCTGATACCGACCACTCGTCATATTTAAATTAATTTACCATTTGAAACCAATTGAATTGGATTGGGGAGGTTTCAAACCCGTTAGGTGCTTATTTAGATTAGGAAAATAGGGACGACTTATAAATGTCGTAAAGGCGCGAGAAACGTGCCAAAATTTGTGGTGAGGCCGAAAAGTACTACTATCGGTAAGCCACACGTCAATATAATAAATAATTTCAAAATAAATTAAAAGCGGGAGGCAAACAACTTTTAGGTTAACAAATATTATAAATCCTAAAAAAAAAAAATTTAATTTAAGCCAGACGTAAGTCATTAAAGCAACCGTGCTAGAACCACGGGACTCGAGGGGTGCCTAACACCTTCCCCTCGGTCAACAGAATTCCTTATCCGGATTTCTAGTTCGCAGACGAAAAAATAAAGAGTCATTTCCTTTTGAATAGGGATTCAATAAGGTGACTTGGAACACCCAAACTCAATTCCAAGTGGCGACTCTGTAAGTAAAGTGATCCCTTTTCAAAACGTCGCTTTAATCGGAAAAACTGTTCTCTCCAAAACCAACTCCCTAGCGGGGTCGGATGCGGTGAAAAACAGGGGTGTGAAAGTGGGTAATAAACCTCTCCCAAGGGTAAAAATATTAATTTTAAAGTTGAATTCTTTGTAACTTATAAGAGAGTTCTTTTTGAAATAGACAAAACAAAAAAAACAAGTGTCACGTAAATTGAGAAAAATGACCATAAATTTATATAGGGAAAAAGCATCGTTTCTACCCTAAACTATACCCAAAAAGTCGAAGTCATACCTAAACTATACTAGTGACCTATTACACACCTAAATTATAAAAAAGTGAAACTATTTACACCCTGTCAAGCTACCACCACTTGCATGTGGTATAGTGTTTTACACGCGCTGCCACGTCAGCAACACGTCAGTAAAAAGTATCACTTTTTTATAGTTAAGGTGTGTAATAGGTCACTTATAAAGTTTAGGTGTGGATTCGACTTTTCGACTATAGTTTGGGTTGGAAACGATACCTTTTCCCTTAATGTTTTTAGCCATTTACTTTTGTTATTTAATAGGTTGGACGCGCCTAAAATAAGTGTAACACACACGCCTTAGAATGGGGGTCGCGAGAAGATAATAATATCACTTTCATATAGCTAAGGTGTGTAATAGGTTACTTATAAAATTTAGGTGTGGCTTCTCCACTATTGTTTTGTAATTTGTGCTTTGTCTTATTATTTTTAATCAATAACTAGTGATAATGGCCGCGCTTCGCGCGGTTAAAAATAACATTAGTAAATTTATATTAATAATACATATTGTCGCAGATTATTATAAAAAAAATATTTATTTTTATCTTACACCTGTGATAATTAATTATGTATAGTTAATTAAATTATAAATTCTTCCTTGTATTTCTGTATTTTGTTGGATAATAGAATTTTTATTTCTCTATAATTTTCTTTTATATATTTAAATGAAATAAAGATGAGATAAGAATTTAAAAAAAATTATGATCAATGAATACAAATTAAAAGAAAAATTTTAGTTATTGTTTTGTACTTCGTAATTAGTTATGTCAACTATTATTTCATAATTATGTTTTAGTGTTAGTTCTAGTTATCCATAGTTTAAAGAATTTGATATAATAAAAATTAGCATTGCTTCGAGTTTGAAAGTTCTATCTCAGCAAGAAAGATTGCAAGTTCTATTTCACTAAGAAAGGAGATATATATAATAAATATTGTTATCCTTCAACCTTTCATTGTTTATTGTTGCTCACGTAAAAAGGACCTCCCTCCCCCCGCTTATTTGAGAAGTTTAGAAAAGTTAGATAACGTTAAAAAAAATACTTTAAAAATTGTGCAATATATTTAGAAGAAAACATAACAATGTCATTAGTAGCTATCCACTTCTATTTCATCCTCTTCCGTAGTTACAAAGTTAGGTCTATGTATTTTTTACACCACATTCATGAAACTAATGAAATAAACTACATAAAACTTTAAAAAAGACAAAGCGTTCTATGTGAATGAAAGGATATCAAAACTAATGAAGTCTCCCCTTTTAATGAAAGGATATCTAATTTCATGTACATCAATCCTTTTATAAGATGATGAGAATACACTTAGAAATTAAAGATATAAAATAAAATAAAAAGAAAGAAAATAAACAAAAGAGAAAAAAGAAAATAACACACCATGAGATTCCAAAATTATATGAAGATATACTGAAATATAAATAGGCAGGACAAATGAATTGTGCACTTAATTATAAGTGATTAATTATATTTTTAAAAAATAATATTTAGGCATACTATATAAATGAGTATTGATACTATGTGGGTGAAACAATGATGTAATTAGATTTTATTGCATATAGTAGATAACTCTTTTAGATTATATTTAATTAGTCTTTAGACACGTGCATTGTACGTGTGTTTCAAATAGTAAATTTTTATAGATTCATAAAAAAGATTAAAATTCTATAAAAATATGTGTGCAATGAGAAATGCAATGCAATAACTATAAATAAATCTTTATAAGTATGATAAAAAGCACCAATTAAGGGGTGCATTTGAATGTTTAAAATTAATTCATAATTTTAACCAACAAATGTAAATTGTGAACTTTATTTAGTTATTAGCAAACCTTCAATAAAGTAAAAAATGACTAATTTGAGCCTAAATGAAAATATAGATTTACTGCAATTAAAAATTTATAAAAACTTAAATTAAAGAAGTTTAATGAAAAAAAAAAGAAAAAAGAAAATAACATAAAAGGAACCAAAAAAAGATAAAGGGGTCGAACAGTTAAAAGACTTAACACACATTGAACTTGTATTAAAAAATTGAAAGAGTAAACAAACCTTTTCATGATAAATAACAATTGTTTCATTATAATTGATATTTATATTTTTTTATATTTTAAAACTTTATGGCTTTAAATGTAAAAGAAATAAATATACCAGAAAATATAACCACTTTTGTAGAAGCCTAAAGGCACATATGACCATTTGAATAGAGTAATATTTATAATTTTTCATCCAAATTTATATTAGTTTCAATAAATACTTTATTTAGTATTTAGTCTAATATGATATGATTACTATCTATATTTAATTAGTATTTTATAATATTTTAATTTAATGTAGGAGTAAAATAAAAATTCAACTTTACACTTTGAAACTTACATCATCAATCGACAATAAAAGCAAAGAAAACACCATTCTAAATTCAACAATTGAGAAAGAGAAGTAGCAAATATAATAGAAAAAAAAATGTAAATAAATGAAAAAATAAAGAAATCCTAGCTTTGAAGAGTGTCATCTCACCTTCCACTTTCTCTTTAATTGAACAATGAATGTGGACAAAAATTTATTGATCATTAAAGAATTATTCTTTTTGACCTTTTTTCACTATTTTTCTTCTTTTCATCATTCACTTTAATTCTCTTGATTTTTTATTTTTATTTTTAATTAAAAACTCAATTATTACATTTAAAATTTCTAATCGAACATTTTTTCTCTTAAAGATTAAAAAACAAATCTGCCATGCTGTGAGACTTTTGTCAGGTTATTTTGGCAATAAATTCTTTATACAAATGAATTCTTTTGGTCAAAATAAAATAT
>NC_061112.1:120728686-120744196 GCF_002878395.1 Capsicum annuum | reverse complement strand
ATTGACATATTTTCAAGTTAGGTTGTGAGATGTTAGATTCTTTTTTAATTGTTGATACTTGAAGAAAAAGAAATACTAAATTGGGCTGCTTAATTATGAAAGTCAAGTGGTATATAGTTCGAATTAAAGAGAATCGAATAAAAAGAAGATCCAAAAATTAAAGAAAAGAGCCAAAAATAATGAATCATTGGCCAAAAAAATTGCGAGCCAATAAGTTCTATGTTATCAACAATGCAATAAGTTGAAAATATTTTTCGTTGCCCACATAATGTTAAACTTTGTAATAAAGTCTTGTTCTTGAAAGGTGCATTACTTGCATTTGACGAAATAGCTAATTGAAACTACTAAATTAAGCAATAAAAATGTATGTATCTATCTATCTATCTATCTATATACACACACATATACAGAGAGAGGGAGAGATCATTCAAACTTCTATAATTCGCCATACTAATTAAGTTGATAATCTCTCTTGGTGAATCTTCCAAGACATAATCTCTCTTAATGAATCTTCTAAGACCATTGAACTTTCTTCTTTGTCATGATAAACTTGTATCAAATTAAATTAATTCTCTCTTTGATGAATTTATACCAACCTCAAACTTGCTTCTTAATCTTGATAAACTTGTGTATGTTTGACTATTATTATACAAGAAGAAATTCTAAAGAATATTTAATAATTTTCATCAAAATGATGATTGCCATATTATCACATGAAAAAAATGTAAAAAAAAAGACAAAAAATACTATCAAAGAAAAGAAGGAGAAAATGAAAATGAGTATCCAACAATTCCATAGATGAATGGTATTTATAGATTGATTAACTCATAAGAACTAAGCAAAATGAAGTTGAGAAGACATGTTATTTAAGTGGAGAATACAAATAGATGAAATTTTTTTTATAACTTATGAATATAATTACATATAGTAAATATGAATGAATTTTTCTTTAATTAATAAACAAATTAATTAGGGAAAGAATGAAGAAAAAAATTTAAAAGAAAGAGAAAAAAAATAAATAAAAATAAAGGCCTCTAAGACATGCCATATAAGATTCTCTTAAAATCTCTTTTTCATATATATATATATATATATATTGATTTGAAGTCTTGGACCCTAATCTCTGCATTTCCTCGCAAAATAACAAAAAGTATCATTCACTGTTTTGGTATGTGCTTGTAATCATGTACTTTATTAGCTTATTATATTTACTAGCTTACTTTTTCACTTCTGGTATTTAATAAATTTAGACCTTGGAAAAAAATTAAATTAAAATTAGATGAATGTTTGTATGTATAACTTATTAAAATTTAAAGAAAAAAAGATGTTGTATAAGGCCTTTTTATAGCCATTTGCTGCCTGAGCCCAGTTCTGTAGAAGTAGATTTGTAATATGTTAGGGCTTGGGCCAGTTCAGTCCATATTGCATAGCTATATAGTATTGTTTCGGGTACACAAATCTGTCTGTTAGATCAAACACTTCAACACTAGTTCAAGATTAATTCAACAACACTTATAAAGTTTTTTAACATCTTCAACACAAGATCAAAAATGACCTTTCCATAGAAGAGTGTTAATCAGTATTTTAAAGAAAAGAGATGAAGCAAAATAAAGCCAAGTCCTCTGAATTCACGGAGTGTCCTTAAGGAAATAATTTTCCTCAAGTACACGAGGTTGCGGAATTTTCCTCGCAGGATAAAATGGCTTCACAACCAGAATGTAGTGGTACCTCAAACGTTCTGATTTTTTTGTCGAACTCACTCAACGGGAGATGATCACACAGAGTTTTTAGGAGCAAGAGAAATGTTTTTTTCTTATGCAGAAATTTCATACCAAACCTATGGAAAAATGCAGGTTTATATAGCCATGAAGTGTCCCTTCGGAAAGGAGGCAATGGTTCATCGGAAAGGTGTATCTTTTCTGAAGAGTCATGTCTGTCCACTTGAAACCGTAGGTATTTTTCGAACAGTCACAACCATCCAAACAATCCTCCCTTTTTTCGAAACAGTGTGTCTTTTACTCGAAGATTTGTGTCCCTTCCGAGCAATTTTCAGCGTTTCTACATGCAAAAGCATGCACGTGTTAATGGAGAAACAAAAACTGTTGCGTTTTTTTCCTTGGATTTTCAAAAAGCCAAAGCCGAGCAAGGACGACGGCGCGAGGCACCTCTTGGTTCTTGCCTAACTATCCATGTGGAGTTTGTGTTTCTTAATAAAAACACATCAAAGTTTCATTCTCCCACCAATGTCGGAGAATTAGTAGACTTTCCTTATTTTTTGAGTACACTTTTGATTTTAAGTGTTATCTCATTTTTCTCTCCACTTAATTCTCTTCATTTTCCATTCACACTTTTAACTTGAACCAAACATATAGAATCTTTAAACGAATAGCCAGACAGATTTACTGTTTACATTTTCTAACTTGGATACGTAGATTGTACATCCATATATATATATAGTATCATTCACATATCATACATGAATTATATTCTCCTAGCTAAATCAACCACAAGCCCAATTGCTTATAGAATGCAGCCCAATATGTAACTACCATTCTGCACTTCCCTGATAATTTGATAATCAGAGCCCAACGACCATTACAAACCCGTTTTGTTCCACCATGCTAAAAGAAAAAAAAATAAATATAAATAACATAAATACCAATCCTTCTGGAAGTAATTACACTCTCTCCCACTTTTTTAATTACTTTACTCTATCTCTCTATTAATATACATAATATAACCTACATATACATAGCATTCTATGTATATGTTGAAATTTTTGTAATATGTTTAGAGAGTTGGAATTTTTTATAATATTGAAAACATAAGTTGTGTATTTGTGTAATTTTTAAAAATGAAAAAGTTGAAGAAGAAAAAAAGGAACAGAAGATTTACTGTATGAAATTGATGGAAATATGAGACCCACTACTCTTTTTTTGTGGGCTCATTTGTACCATTAGACAGATCGTCGAGCGGTTTTTCATTAATTTAACTAAAACATGAAAGATCCTCAACATGGGTAGGTACAAACAAGGTGAGCTCGATCTTGCATTACCTTGTTAATCCCAATAAAGTAGAGAGAACAAGGTATTATATTATGATTATAAAATTTATAAAAAAACTCTATGATAATATTACAAATATAGATGATTAAATAATATAACAATATAAAAACAAACTAAGAAAGTTGAGTAACGACCTTAAACGCTCTTTAATAACAAAAAAACATAAAGAAAATCTTTTTCCATAATTATTCTCCACTATTCGATTGATTGACCATTTTTGTCTTGTTTTATATATCCTCCGTTTGAAAAAGAATTACCTACTTTGACTTGGCATAATAAAGAAGACTTTTGAATTTTGTGACCTTAAATTAAAGTTGTGTCAAATGTACCAAAATACCCTTTAATCTTGTGGTCCCAAACATGCCATGTGGAAAATTGAAATTAGAGTATTGCTAAAAAAGGAAATGACTCATTCTTTTTTAAACGAACTAAAAAAGAAAGTAGGTCATTTTTTTTGAAAGAGAGGGAGTATCTCTTTTTTCCCTTGATGCTTGTTTTTCGTGCTATAGCTAAATGACGCTAAATTACCACAAGTGTATATAATCATAATAAATGTATTACTAATCATATCATTTGTCACCAACGCATAGCTTAATGATCAAGTGACCATATATATATAGTTTAAATTACAATAACAGTAATTTGAATCAAGTCGATCAGTTGAGTGTGAGGACTTACTTATATTATATTATTATTAGCAGTCTTTTTCAATTGGCGTTAAAGCATCATTATTCTCTAGTATTTTTTTTCCCATTATTCTCTAGTTATGTTTATATTGAAGGTTTTATGTCAAAATTGGTCGGTTGAATATACTATAGAAATTAATAGAGCACATTGTCAGCCACGTATTAATAGGAAAACTTGATTTAAATAGCCGTTCAAGCACTGAAATGATTAAAATTAAAGCTAGACATAGATGTATAAAATTTGTATGAACATGTATAATAAGTGTATAATTTATGTATACCAACTAAAATATAAATAAAGGCCAAATATATCGCCAGACTACAAAACTTGGCACAAACTTTCAATTTGGCACCTAAACTAGACGTTGTTCATTTTAAACACTCAAGTTGCGCTTTGACTAGATGTCGTGTCATTACAAGTGTCACATTCGGATTCGTTACTTTTCCACATAGATGACGTTTGACAATACACGCTTTGATTGGTTTTGAGAATATGAAAAAGGTGCCAAAATGACATACTTGGATACTGATTTAAGTGTTTAGAATGAACAACGTCTAGTTTAGGTGAAAAACTGAAAGTTTGTGTCAAGTTTAATAGTCTGACGATATATTTGACCAAAAGTAAATAATAAATTTGTCTGGCAATTCGAATAAAGATCCACACATTTGAAATAAGCATTATTTAAATTTGTCATTGGCGTTGTATTCTGATGGCATCCGTTATTTGTTAATATCTCAGGTTTAACTACCCTTAAGCGGGAATTTATTATTTTTATACAAATTTGGTGTTGACAAAAAAGCAAAAAAGAATAAGTAATTGATTTGAGAGGTAAGCATATTATTGGTGCTGACATGTTAATGTGTGACTTTGTCTCTATTATTGGGCTTTGTTATAACTTCAACTATGTATACGTCCTATTGCTTGGGAAATATATATTAAAAAAGATAATGCTATGATATGTGCTTGTATTGTTACCAAAAGGAGTTTGAATCCAAGGTTAGCAATAGGTGTCTTTTTCCTTTTTTTGTAGCAAATAAAATACTAGTATATTATTATTAATACTTTAGTCATAATAGGTCATGTCCAATCCTAAGACTTTCCCAACAGATTTCTTGCTTTTATTTGGCCACATGATTTTATATGACGTGATTGTAGTTTTGAAATCGACGCTTGATCAACTACAAACTAAGCAGACATAATAAATTTATCTAGATTATTAGAATATTTAAATTTAATTTTAAGAATCATTAACAAAAGTTGTAAAATCTGAATTGAAACAATTATTTTTTCTAGGTTAGATTGAATCCATCAATTTACCCTTCTACGGGTAAAGAACTACAGAACAACAACTAAAAATCGATCCCAAAGCCAGTTAAAGTATATATGGATTAATTCTTACTATCCATTTCATTCGATTTAAACCTTTTTTTATTTTATTTTTGCAATATCCAGTAATTTTGGGATTCTAATAATAGAGGAGCTTTATGTTTTCTCAAGCATAGAAATCTCTTAATATCGTGAATGCTATAGCAAATCTTGAATTATCTACTATAAGATCACAATGATGACGACTCAGCCTTAGCACCACTCGTCTATGGGGATTACCACTTCATTACGTTTTATTTTCGTTAGGTAGTCTATGTGAATTTTGTGCGATTATTTCTATTTTATTTTATCTTTGCAACAACTAATTACTTTCATGTAGTTCTATTGGTAAAACCAAACATATATGTATATAAACACCCTTTTCTCAAATAAGTAACAGTAGTATTTTGATAACCATATGTTGAGAAAAAAAAGCTTGAAATTAGAAATTATACATGGAACTATTTTTTTTGTTTCTCATTCGGTGTTCGGTGCCTGCATTAGAGTCATGACTAATCCGGATCGCGCGTTGCAGGACCCATTAAGGTAGCAGCGCTCCCAACAGGGTTTTCTCCATACCCAGGATCGAATCCTCGACCTCTGGTTAAGGGTGGAGTAGCCCCATCCACTATACCACAACCCATGGTAAATAGAACTATTTGTTACCGGTGGAACACGGAGTTGACTTTGTTAGAATAAATTAAAAAACTGGTTGCATTGATTCATTTAAGTGCAAGTAGTAGCAGTTTTCAGTTTTAAGGAAAGTAACACCATCTTGCATAGTGATAGTGAAGGAATAAGAATTGCTTTTATCATACAAAAAGAAAGACATTAATTCTGAATAGCATCATATGGTCAAAATCAATAATGTTTTTAAAAGCAATTTTACTTACTAGTACCATTCACATGGAGGTAAATATTTAATTAACTGGATATATACCTCTTGTGACACTTTTTCTAAATACAAGACGAGAGAATTTAATTTCCAGCTTTGTGTTACAACAGGAAAAACGATCAAGAGGAAGGAAAGAGGAACTTATGTGCATAATTAACCTTCTATATTTGGTTAATAAAAGACCTTATTATTTACCACTCTTCAACATATTAAATTTCAGTTTCTTCTTCTTCATCTCCTTTCTTCAAAGTATATAGTGATTCTTCGGGCAACTGACTCAAATATTTCTGCACAACTAAAACTGATGCCGTTGTTGAAATTTCGTGTGATGTTAACAAATTTCCCAATGGCCCCAATTCTGGACAATCACTCTTTGTATCAAATGACAAAACCAATTGTCCCTCGGACATTCTCCCAACTATAAACAAATTACACTTTTTATACGCGTGAATAGCTTCTATAGTTTCTGTAACATCCTTCACAATCCTCTCCTCAAATATTATGGACCCGTCACCTGTTGATTTCTGCTTTAGGTCCGCAAGAAAACTCTCGTCGTCTTCCCACCCCGGTCTAGGACCGGAGTCCTGAACAATATCCACGTGGACACTCGGTCCAACAACCTCGGGGTCAGTTACAAAACGGACCACATTTAATGTAATACCAGGGTGCTCTGCCACGCGCATGCCATAAGCAAGGGCTTCGCGGTCATCGTGGCCCCCAAAGAACAAGACCAAGGCAGTATAATCAACTTCACTAGCGGACACATGGGATGCACCACCGAGCCCTCGATCAATCAATATGCCAACGGAACAAGGTGCATGTTGAAGAACTCTACGATTCACATTTCTGAGATCAGCTCGCGTTGTTTCAAAATGTCCATCGAGCCTTATATGCTTGTGGAAGGGTAGGATTATCATCGAAACTCTTTTTCTCTCCGCGCTTGCAATTATGTCCTCATGCATGCTCGTCATGGTAGAGATTGCAGTGGTTGGACGCATTGACACCTTACTAAGTTGTCCGAATGTCTCAAATGCGACAATGACTTGGTTCGATTCGCCTACTTTCCCCTTATTCCATAACGGGAGCCCATTTTTTCGGGCCTTGTGGACCATTAAAATTGCTGAGGGTCTTTCCGTTAGTTCCAAGAGGTGCATTGCGTAGACGCGGAGTCCTTCCTTTTTCTCTGTTCCTCGAGTGGCTTCGATGAGATTTATGAGTGTGGGAATGTTTCTTGTGCCATGGAAACATGTCAAGATCCGGAGTTGCTTGCTTGTGTCTTTGTCTTTCCTCATGATTGTTCTGTGCTTGTACTCTGTTACAGCCATTTTAGCTGGCTTATAGGTGGCTATAACAAGTGGTGTTGTCATGAATGTTGTGAAGAGTGCCATCAACACCATGATAGCAAATATTTGATGGTTCAGTACCTACAAAAATTAACCCCACAAAATTTGGTCACTTACAATGCAACAAAAAGGTTCAAATTTAACAAGAACCTACCATGCCAGTCTCATTTTATGTTTTAAGAAAGAATTAAAAGACTTTTTGGGGCATGCTAAAAGCCTTTAACTAGACTTAGAATTAAGTATATCATGACATTTTATGGTGATGAGAGCATATCATTAAGGTTAAAAGAGAGCATTCTATGTCATGTAAAATGAAACAGGTGGAACTAGTAAAATGAAGCTTACCCCTTTGTCCTTGCCAATGTTAAGAACAATGAGTTCCACTAGACCTTTAGTATTCATCAAAAAACCAAGAGCTAAGGATTCTTGAACAGACATCTTGCACATGAGAGAAACACAAACAGTACCAGCAATTTTGCCAAAGCATGATGTAGCTATAACTAAAACAAGAAGACCCCAAGATTGAGCTCCTTGAATAGTGGCTACATTTGTTTTTAATCCACTAGACACAAAGTATAGTGGAAGGAATAATCCCGAGACCAAATCCTCCACTTTTTCCACTAGAGCACCTGCAAATGGCCCTTCTTTTGGAACAAGCACCCCTACCACAAATGCCCCAAATAGAGCATGAATTCCAATAGCATCAGTGCAAAATCCCGCGGCCAAAACAATTGCCAGTGTCGCGCACACGTATAACTCATTCACTGGCTCTCCTTCGGAACATTGCCTCGCCATCCACTTGAATATAATAGGTGCAATTACTATGCAAAGTAGGACAAAACCGGTCCCACTCAACAGCACCCACAAAGAAACAATCGGAGAGCCCGAACCTGCAACAACAGACGCGAATCCAAAATTTAAATATCCATATTAAAAAACGCCATTCATTAAAAAGGTTGCACCTGTCTCTAACCTGAAAGTGCAATAGCAAGAGCGAGTAGAATCCATGCTGCCACGTCATTGACCGCGGCCGCGGACATAGCCATTCTACCAACATCGGTAGTCAAAAGCTTGAGTTCAGCTAAAATACGGGCCAAGACGGGGAAGGCAGTGATAGAAAGGGCAACTCCCATGAAGACTAGAAAAGGGGCTTGATTAACCCCTTTAGCAATTGTGGATCGGAGAGCAAAAGATGTCCCAATTCCTAATACGAAAGGGAGAGTTATTCCAGCAAGGGCAATACCTAGAGCTTTTTTTCCGGTTCTACGAAGAGACCTTGGGTCTAACTCAGTCCCGACTAGAAAAAGAAAGAACAGGAGGCCAAGATTAGCCAATGTGTCCAACACTGTGAGACTACTTGGTGGAAATATCGCGTGCAGATACTTTTGGTTGCGACCTAGAGCCGATGGACCTAGCAAAATTCCACCCTGCCACACACACAAAAAAAATGTCACCCTTTCTGGATGCTGTTGAGTGTGAGAGGTTATATTGGACGAAATTCGTTGAAATCTTGAATTTGTGTCTAACACCAAACTATAATGTTACATGATGAAAATTTTCTGAAGCAAATATACCGCAATCACAAATAAGTTCTTCCATAAAACCATATATCATTAAGAAGAAAATTCATCTCCAAAGAAGTAATCAATATTATTAACTTGCAAAAGCAAGAAAGTTAAACTCATCAAACAGAAAATTAACCTGAGGTATATTGTTTCAAATTAAATTAATTATCTTCATTAGCAATGTCTGATCAAGTTGGGACACAAAAATAAATACTCCCTCCGTTTAAAAAAGAATGACCTTTTGAATCTTAAATTAAAGTTGTGTCAAATACGTCAAAATATTCTTTAATCTTATGGTCCTAAACATGTGAGGTGGAAAGTTGAAATTAAAGCATTATAAAAAAAAAGAAAAAATTATTTTTTTTAAATAGACTAAAAAGATTAGTAGGTTATTTATTTTTTAAACCGAGGGAGTAGCTATTTATCAACTTTTATTACTCCTCCGTTTGAATTAAATAAACTTTAATACCCACAATAGATGCAGATGGATCTAGGAAAGAATCGCATCTCCCTATTATAAAATCTCTTTCATCATATAGAAGTCCGTGTTGTATAATTAAAGTCAATATGATGTGCATTAATTTGAATATATTATTATGATCTCTCATATTACAAAATTCTAAGTAATAATAAGCGGGTATAAGCATGCACCTCTTTAACATGTTTGCTTGTATATTATCTCTAATTAATTAGTATAAGTTATTTAATTATTAAAAAATTAATAATATTTAATAAAAAAAGTAAAATAGAAATAAAATAATAAATTAATTCTTGATGTTTTGTATTGTCTTCTTGAGTTTGTTCAATTATAATTTTACTATATCACCCCTAATTAATTATTATAAGTCATTTAAGTATTAAAAAATTAATAATATTTAATAAAATAATAAATTAGATATAAAATGATAAATTAACTATTGATGTTTTAAATTAAATTGATTTAACTATTGATGTTTTAAATTAAATTGATGTCTTATATGAGACTCATTTAAATTTTTTTACAAATATTTTTATAGTAATTTTGTTAAATCACTTCTAATTAGTTATTATAAGTCATTTAAGACATGTCTGATTCGTTGTTTCAATTGTGATTTTATTATATCACCCCTAATTAATTTTTATGATCATTTAAGCATTAGAAAATAAATAATATTTCATAACAAAGTGATATTTCAACATAAAACATTTAATTGACTGTCGAAATTATGCTAAAAGCATTATCACATAATTAACAACTTAAAAAATATAAAAGATATAAAATATTCGATTGACTCTCGAAATTATATCAATGTCACTTAAATTAGAATAGAAGAAAAAATATTCTAAATCACAATAATTAAAAATTTAAATTATTTTAATAATTGATTGTTTAAATTATATTTATGACACATAAATTAAGATAAAAAGATAAGATATATTCGATGTCTAGTATAATATAAAGTTGTATACAACAATTTTGCCAGGTTAAAACCTACACGAGGTACATACAAAACGAAACAATAAATAAGTATGTGCTTAACTGGACCTTATTTTACTAGCAAGAAAACTCTGTTTGCATGAGTATTGAGTATCAATAATTATGTTGTACGCCATTAATCCTTTGAACATGGAGGCCATGATGATTAATTTATTAAAGGATGTTCATATAGGGGTCACTTTAATGCAGAACCCAACCCTATGATATTTCAAACAATTTTGGTATTAATTTTATTTAACGAGGAATTATAGACGGATTGTAAAAAGATGTTATTAGATTGTGGCTACTAATTTGCAACATAAGTACGTAGAAATTGTCAGTATAAGTGTATAAAAAGGCTTACAATAATCTCAGCAATGACACGCGGTTGTCTCAATGGACGGAGAAAATAGGCGAGGACTCGGGTTAGTACAAGCACCAAGCATATCTGTACAATCGCTAGAGGGAGTGAATAGTGCAACGGATTATCCCCTTGTAGTAATCCGCTAGAGGTAGCATGCATAGGTGACGACGATTCACATTTAACCGCCATGTGAAATAAGATTAACTTATCGACTAAAACTTTGAATAACTGCTTCAGCTGGTTAATATGAAGCTGATAATAACCACAATATTATTTATCTGATATCTCAACAGATATATTGGTAGAGGAAGAAATGCCAGTAGGAAGAAAAAATTTAATATTCCAAAGAATGAGGAACTAAAAGAGAAAGTTGAATTTTGCAATTAAAAGAGTTGTGTGTCCTACACAGGACCATCATCTCATGTATTTATATGGATTATGGAGCCACCAAGTTTTGATTTTCCAATTATATCCTTACTGAGTAAATATAACAAGTCAACCCTGTTTTAAAAATTATTTTTCATCACATTATTCTTTACCTAAAGTCTCTCTCTATGTGGTTTTCATTTTTCTTTTTTAGTAGTACTAATTTCTAGCATCAACTTATCATATAATTAGTCGTTTGAACACCAAATAGTGATACTATCATTTACAAGTCTTACAGGGGAGAAAAACTTCAATTTCCTAATAACAATAATTTACGCAATAAAGATAAATATATCAGAGATTCAGAGTGTTACACTTGATATTTTTAATATAATAATTTCACTTTATAACTTCTTCACATTCACTACAATATAAAAATAAATAAAATTAGCTATGAAGTTCATACCTAATCTTCTGCTGAAGTAAAAATTTGAATATTTAGAAACTATTAAAAATGTAAATTAATATTTTCTTCATTTCAAAGAGGTAAAACAGGTGCATGTAAGAAATCATACATATCACTTAGGTTAACAGACATATCAAACACATGAGGATACATTAAAATAGGAGCATGTTTGAATTGATTTATTTTAAGTATTTAAAATTAAAATAATATTTAAATATTTTTATAATATTTAAATAAAATAGCAACATATTTATAAGTACTTGATTTTAAGTTTTTATTTCGTTGTAAAAAGATTAAAAAAAAATCTGAAAAGAATATTCACAATCAGAAAGGAGGGTTAGAGGTGGTGGGACCCTGAGGAAATTCTTTAGATTAAAGCATGTTGTAATAAAATTCACAATTGAGTCTCGAGTTTTACCTGGATATGAAAAAATTTGGCAGGAAGTGCTTTCCCCTCAACGAGGCCCTACACTGTACGAATTTGAATTAATCGAACTCCAATATAAATATTGGATACTGAATAAAAATCTAAAAAAAATAAAAAATTACAATAATGCAATAGCATATCACATGGCATCAAATTGATGTCAACTGTAATAAACACATTATCCCCTCCCATACATTTTTACTTATTTATTATTAAATCGACATATCTAAATAAAATAATAATTTACTAAATAATTTTTAAAAATATAATAAATTTAATATTTTTAAAAAAATATATTGATATATTTTATTATAAAATAATTTATTCTACTCATTAGCTTTATTATGAAACATAATTAACTTGCATACATGATTTAACAAAAGGCATCGTTTCTCTCCCAAATTATATTCGAAAAGTCTAAGCCACATCTAAACTATACTAGTGACCTATTACACACCTTAACTATAAAAAAGTGATAATTTTTACACCCTGTCAGGCATTACACCACTTGTATATGATGTGGTGTTTTACACGCGTTGTCACGTCAGCGCCACATCAGCAGTATCCGAAAAAATAATAAATTTATTATTTTCATAAATTCTTCTTTTTTCTTTCTTCTTTTTAATTTAAATCTTTTTTCTTTCTTTCTTTCTTCTTCATAATTTTTTATTTATTTAAATAATTATGTTTTTTTCTTCAATGTCCAAAATCATGGAAGTGCAGGTATTCTTCAATGTCCAAAATCAACTTCTTCAATGTCCAAAACCTCCTCCTCCTTCTTCTTCTTCTTCTTCTTCTTCTTCAATAAATTCTTCAATGTCCAAAACCATCTTCTTCTTTTTCTTCAATTACCAAAAAGAAAAAAAAAATTAACGAGATCATATTCTTAATGGGAAGATGATATAAAATCAGTACACCCAAGCAACAACTACATTCAAATTCAATGTCATCTTCTTCTTCTTCTTCTTCTTCTTCTTCTTCTTCTTCTTCTTCTTCTTCTTCTTCAATTTTTTCAATGTCCAAAACCATCTTCTTTTTTTTTCTTCAATTTCCCACCGATCATAATGTCATCTTCTTCTTCCATTGTTGATATAAAATCAATACACCGAATCAACAAGTTCATTCAAATTCAATGTCATATTATTCTTCTTTTTCTCCAATAAGTTTTCTCCAATCTTTACAAGTCTCATCAAAAAAAAATTTTGATCGACCTTTTTTTTTAATTTCAATGATTTTCAACAAGATAAATAAAAATTTTGAAAGTACAAGAACAGATTAATTTGAAAGTACATCAACAAGATGAAGTGAATTTAGAAAACAATAGTTTGACTGCGTTCGGTGAACCTTCTTCTCACTTCAACACGCCGATTCAACTTCTTTTTTTCTCTACAAAAACTAATATGGAAAAATCATTTTCGTCAACCGCAAGGAGCAGTGGTTGTGAATTGAAAAAAAATGAAGAAGACAGAAGATTGAGAGAGAAATAGAAAAAAAAATTAAAAATGGGATTGAAGGAGAGAGAATCTGTGTGGGGTTGGGTGCTAGGGCGGGGGTTTTAAAGAATAATTTTGGCTTTAGACGCGCTTTTTTTCTTTTTAATTTAATTTTATTTTTACGTCAGATCTAGGGTGTAAATAGTTTCACTTTTTTATAGTTTAGGTGTGTAATAGGTCACTAGTATAGTTTAAGTGTGGCTTCAACTTTTCGAATATAATTTTAGATGAAAATGATGTTTTTTTTCATTATTAAAATATTATCTGCTTTAGATTTACATGCATCCACATGAGCTGACTCTTGGATATTTAACTCAATAGATGTTTCAACGATTGATTCTCAGTTAATTCTTATGAAGTCGCTAACTATCTTATCTCATTCCGATATATGATCATTTAACCTAAGTCCTGAGATGTGATGTGCACATTTTCACACTTGATTGCTTTGTCTCATAGTTTTATCAGTTCCCCAAGTAAAAAACAATAATTCTTTTTTTAATAGATAAATTCATAATATTATTATTAAAAATTTGAGAAATATCCATGATATTATTAGTAAAAATTATAGATTGATAATTTAAAAGGAAAACATGCATTTTAAAAGTTTCGTTGAGATAAGAAGCGAAAAATATCTATCATTCAAAATTGACACAGAATCAGGATTTTTAAAGTAATATTGAGGGTATAAGTAATGTTCATCTATTAGTCAACATATAAAAATTGATCTTTCATCTGTGCATAGTATCATCTTCAATTAGGTTATTATTGTCCCTTCAATTTATTTATATTATTTTATTTACCACCATAAATACCATAATGATGGAATCCATTTTGGCGTACTTATTTATTGAGAAGCAGTTTAGTCAAAATATCAAAATTGAATAGAAACCAAAACAGACTTATATCCCTCCATTCTTGAATTTTTTTGGAACTTTTTACTTATTAAAATTCAATTTGACAAATTAATGTAAAGGTCAATCACAAATAAATTAATTCATTTTTTGATAGTATTTATATTAAAATATGGAAACTATAAGAAAAATCGTTTAAATTTTGTTTTAAAGGAAGAATGACACAATAAGCGTATTTAAAATCTAATATCATCAAAAAATATGATAAGTGTTAATTATTTGAGTTTGGTGGTGCATCAAAATATGAGGGGGTAATTACCAAGTCGTATAGTCGATTAAATATAAAAATATTTTGATACGACAATAATAGAGCATATGACATCTAATTTAGGCTATCCATTTAAGTTTTCTATCAATTACCTTTTAATATACACTTCTTGATGTCAACCGTAAATTAAACCGTTTAGCGTATTAAGCTTGAGTTTGATAATAATATAGTTTCTACTTATTTAAATAATTGATATGAATTAAGAAATCAACTACTTTGAAGAAATACGTAATTAATTGTCTAAATTGTAGATTCGTTAATTTTATCACCAGATATAAATTAGAACTAATGTAAGCTTAAATATTAGAGTGAATTGCTATAAATATAATATCTACTGATCAGCTTCAAATACACCTATGTAATTTCAAATCAAATGCTTATACCCCCATATAATGGAATTTATACATAGATATATAACATTATTAGTCATAAACGTGACATTTCGCATCATACGATTAGGTTCATGCCCATTCACACCTATGTTAGGATTCGAAAGCTGACCTTACTTAACAAGTATCTTTCTTAACTTATAAGATTGCTTGTTTTCACTAGTTGAAGATTCTATTTACAAAATAGAGTTCATCAAAAATACTCAAATTGCTCTCATTGGCAGTAAAAGAAGTGAATCATCTTTCTTTTCCAATACCATACGATTGATAAAATATTTTCGAAACTCTTATGTAATAGAGATCATACATAAAGGAATTTTTATTTAACTAATAAATTTTAAAATATTGAGCAAAACGACATAAAAATATTTAAAAATTTAAACATTTGCATATGCTAAAATGCATAAGCTTTTTTAAAAGTTAAAGTAAGTTAAAAAATGCAAGAAAGTA
>NC_061112.1:120708849-120725686 GCF_002878395.1 Capsicum annuum | reverse complement strand
TTTTTTTTTTCAATTTTTTGACTTTAATTTGATTCCAAAAGAGGGGTACGAAGAAACATAAAACCTTAAAGGGGTAAACAAAGGTTGATATATTATTCGGATAGTAGAACAAAATGCCTTCATCATTTCAAATCTTTAAAAATGTAAGTACAAAACATACATAACATAATTGTACATGAATACATACATAATATCTTTTAACTTTATCAGCATTGACCGGCATTCCTTCTATTTTTCCTTCTACATCAGTCAGATATAATGCGCCATTAGGTAACACTTTATTCACCATGAATGGTCCATGCCAATTAGGAGAAAATTTGCCTTTGGCTTCAATCTGGTGGGGTAGGATGCGTCTTAGTGACCAACTTCAATATGTTCGTGACGCACCTTTTTATTATATGCTTGTGCCATTCTCTTCTGATATAGTTATCCATGACATACTGATGTTAATCTTTTCTCATTAATCAAGCTTAATTGCTCCAAATGATCCTTGACCCATTGGTCATCATCAATTTTAGCTTCCACAACTACTCGAAGAGATAGAATCTCAATCTCTGCAGGTATAACTACTTCAGTTCCATATACTAAAAAGTAAGGAGTTGCACCAATTGAAGTTCGAACTGTAGTACGATAACCCAACAAAGCAAAAGGTAACTTTTCATGCCATTGTCGGGAACCCTGCACCATCTTGCGAAGTATTTTCTTTAAATTTTTGTTGGCAGCTTCTATAGATCCATTCGCCTTTGGACGATAAGGAGTCGAATTCTGATGCATAATCTTAAATTATTGGCACACTTCTTGCATCAGATGGCTATTGAGATTCGCAGCATTATCTGTGACAATTATCTTTGGAATGCCGAACCGACAAATGATATTGGAGTGAATAAAATCAACTACCACTTTCTTGGTCACTGACTTGAAAGTCGCTGCTTCCACCCACTTCGTGAAATAATCAATGGCTACCAAGATGAACCTATGTCCATTCAATGTCATTGTATGCAACTCAGATTGAAGGGAAAGTATCAAGTCCCCATGTACCTGGCATTCATGATATTTACGAACGAAATCGATGGAATCTCACTCCATGGTGAGCCAATAATAACCTTCTTAGAGTATTTTCTTTGCCAAAACATACCCACTCATGTGTGGTCCACAAATCTCAGAATATATTTCAGTCATGATTTTTGAAGCTTCTTTAGCATCTATACACCTCAGAAGTCCCAAATCAAGTCCTTTTATACAAATTCCTCCACTTAAGAAAAATCCACTAGACAAACATCGAATAGTTCTCTTTTAATTACCATCGGCATGTACATGTTATTTTCCAGTCTGAATATATTCTCTGATATCATGGAACCACGGCTCTCCATCAAGTTCTTCCTCAACAACATTACAATATGCATGTTGATCATGAATCTGTATATGCAAAGGATCAATATAAGTTTTATCGGGATGTTGAAGCATCGAAGATAAGGTCGCTAAATCATCAACAATCTCATTATGAGCTCTGGGAATGTGTTTGAACTTTATCGATACAAATCGTTGACAAAGATATTGCAAACAACCTCTTTATGGTAGGAGTTTTGAATCATGAGTCTCCTAATCTCCTTGGATTTGGTGGACTAATAAATCTGAATCTCCTAATACCAACAGTTCTTGGATTTCCATGTCAATGGCTAATCTCAATCCCAGAATGCAAGCTTCGTATTCTGCCATATTATTGGTACAGTAGAATCAAAGTTGAGCGGTTATAGGATAATATTATCCCAATTCAGAAATAAGAACCGCTCCTATCCCCATTCCTTTTACATTAGCAACTTCATCAAAGAACAACTTCCATCCTGAATGACAATCATCAAAAATAACTTCATCAATATACAATACCTTTTCATCTGGAAAATAAGTCTTCAATGGCTTATACTCCTCATCAATAGGATTTTCAGCCAAATGATCCGCCAAGGCTTGAGCTTTCATGGCAGTTCATGTCATATAAATAATATCCAAATCTGTGAGCAACATTTGCCATTTCGCAAGTTGCCTGTGGGCATAGACTTCTGAAAAATATACTTTAAAGGATCCATACGAGAGATGAGGTAAGTAGTTAAAGATGAAAAGTAATGTTTCAGCTTTTGGGCTACCCAAGTTAAGGCGCAGCACGTCTTCTCAAGAAGAGTGTACTTAGCCTCATAAGTGGTAAAATTTTTGCTGAGGTAGTAGATGGCTTGTTCTTTTCTTCCCTTGACATCATGTTGACCCAATACACAGCCAAAAGAATTGTCTAAAATAGACATGTACAATATCAAGGGTCTATCTGGCTCTGGAGGAACCAAAATAGGCGGATTCGACAAGTATCTCTTAATTCTGTCAAATGTCTCTTGACATTCTCCAGTCCATTCAACTTTAGTATTCTTCTTCAATAACCTGAGTATTGGCTCACAGGTTGTTGTAAGTTGAGCAATGAATCTACTAATATAATTCAACCTTCCAAGTAAGCTCATCACCTCTGTTTTATTCTTTGGTGGAGGTAAATCTTGAATAGCTTTTATTTTTGAAGGATCTAACTCAATGATGTGCCGACTGACTATAAACCCCAAGAATTTTCCCGATGGAACTCCAAATACACATTTCGCTGGGTTAAGTTTCAGATCATACCTCCAAAGCCTTTCTAAGAATTTTCTTAAATCTTTGACATGGTCAGCCTACTCTCTTCACTTAATGATCACGTCATCCACATAAACTTCAATCTCTTTATGCATCATGTCATGAAACATTGTGGTCATTGCCCTCATATAAGTTGCCCCAGCTTTCTTTAGTCCGAAAGGCATGACTCAATAATAATATGTCCCCCATAGAGTAATAAATGATGTCTTTTCTGCATCTTCTGGATCCATAATGATCTGGTGATACCCAGTATAACAATCCACAAAAGATGCAATATCATTTTTGGCACAATTGTCCAACAAAATATGAAGATTGGGAAGTAGAAAATTATCTTTTGGACTTGGTTTATTTAAATCACGATAATCAACACACATCCAAACTTTGCCATCCTTCTTTGGAATAGGAACAATATTTGCCAACCAAGTAGGATATTGGACCACTCGAATGACTTTAGCCTCGAGTTGCTTCGTGATTTCCTCTTTGATTTTTACACTTATGTCGGTTTTGAGCTTTCTTAGCTTTTGCTTGACAGGACGAAAAGCAGGATCAATTGGCAACTTGTGAACTACAAAAGCAGTGCTCAGACCAGACATATCATCATAAGACCACGCAAAGATGTTTTTATACTCATGCAAAGCTTCAATTATATCTTTCTTTTGTTGCGGTCGAGCATGTACACTTATCTTAGTCTTTGTAATATTTTAATGATCGCCTCAGTTTCTTCTAAATTGGGATTTGTCTTATTCTCGAACTATTTGAAATCTTTGCTTATATCCTCAAATGCTTCTCCTTCATCGTATTCAATTTCTTTATTCATTATTTCATAATTAGATTGGGTTTTCAAATCTGGTTGACAATTCTTTATGCATGTCATATCATTAGAATCGGCATAGAAAGAACTGTATGATAAAAGAATAAATAAATAAACATCAGACCAAAAATAAAACAAAAGATGACTGCACTTTATTAAAAACAAAGCTAGAAAGAGTTTTAATCTAAAATACCAAAGTAAAGGTCTGAATTACAATCCTAAAATTATTCGAATTACAGAAAGAAAAATAAGCTACTAAGATTGTAAGAAAAACAAATAAACTACCAAGACTCCTTCATAATAGGGAGAAGAGTGGCCTCCCAATTATTAAGCTAGACATCAGAACCGACAAACTGCACATCTGCATTGCTAGTACCTTCCCCGATTTCAACCATATCAACTTTAATGAACATATTCTGAAAAAGGTCAATTAACTTTGTATCATCATCATTCATTGATTCTGCAGCAGGTAACTTGGAGGATCCAACAACACTGAATTTGATGAAAGATTTGTGAAGTGGCGGTATCGGCTTGGTAAGTGACCATGACTCCTTCTAATGATTTTTAGCCTTCTTTATATCTTCAGCAGTAGGCTCATATCCCAAACCAAAATTACCAAAGTTCTCATAGAGGTTTACCGGATGAACTATGCCTTGCAAAAACATCCCTACACCTTTTCCTGGTTCGAAACCATGCTTCAATATTTCATTAACCAACATAACAGATGCAGAGGACAATTATGGTCTTGCGATGAGATTCCCCTAGAAGATATGCTCAACAACCACTACCTCAGAAACTTGATGAATTAACACATTATCTGCGATACCTTCTTCGATGGAGGAAACGAAATAGTCTTTATACGTGGATAAGTCTCCTTCACCATGAACAACTATCTCTTTCCTGTCATATTCGAATTTGACCATTTGATACAACGTTGATGCGACTGCTTTAGCCCTATGAATCCATGGCCTTCCCAATAACATATTATATGAAGTATTAATGTTCAGCACTTGGAAATCCATAGCAAAATCTGCAGGCCCAATTGTCAATATGTGTTTTATTTCACTAAGGGCATCAGTTTTTGATCCGTCAAAACCTTGACGCACACATTGTTAGGTCGGATTCTTTTCACATTAACATTCAACTTTTGTAAAGTTGACATAGGACAAATTTTAGTGCCTGATCCTCCATCAATTAACACTCGAGTGACGGTGAAATTCTCACATTTCACATAAATGTACAGACCTTTGCTATGCTCAGTACGTTCCATAGGCAATTCATCATCTGAGAAAGTAATTTTATTTGCTTCAAGGATCCTTCCAACAACTTTTTTCAGCTGATTCACTCTAATCTCATTGGGAACACATGCTTCGTTAAGAATCTTCATTTTAGCCTTGCGGTGTTCCTCTGAATGTATCAATAAAGACAACAAAGAAATCTGTGCTGGTGTATTCTTCAACTGTTTCACAACAGAATATTCTGACAATTTTATTTTCTATAAGAATTCTTCAGCTTCTTTATCAGTGACAGGCTTCTTAACTGTCATTCGTTCTTCACCCCCTTGTTTTTTCTTTCTTAACTCTACTGGAGCATAACATCTTCTAGATTGAGTTAATCCTCCTACTTTATCTACATCTTTAGTCACTTATTTCACCTTATGCATCACCACAACGCGATCATAATTCCAAGGGACTGCCTTGGTATCAACCATAGGCAGCTGTGACACTGGTTTAATAATAATAGGAGCTATGTGAACTCCTTTTATGATTAAAAGAGGCTTATTGGATCTACCAGGAATAATGAGTTTAAGCTTTATTTGACTTGACCCAATATTTTCTGAAATCTCTTTCCCCATCACCAAAGGAGCATTTAATAATTCGGGTTTTGCTATCACCGTCTCCACTTCTGCAGGATTTTATTTCTTCAAATCTACAACATTTGCTAATTTTCCCAAATCAGTTTTAATTTGAATGATCGGATTAAAGGAAATTGTATCATCTTCACCACTGAGTATCACTTCGAGCATGTTTGTTTCATTATGATCTGGCAGCGGATTTTGATTGACATTTGGAGCATCTGGACTTTCTACCATAATCTATTAGGTATTAATCAACTCTTGAATGGCTCTTTTCAGATACCAACATTTCTCTGTGTCGTGCCTTGGGACATCAAAACAGTATTCACATCTTTTAGAATAGTTCAAATTTTTCGAAGGAGGATTGGAGATCTTCTCTCAATTGGGTTTAGAATATTCATTTTCTCAACCTATGAAATAAACTAGTGTAAGATATTCCAATAAGAGTGAAATTATCTTTTACCATGTTATCCCTTTTGAATTCTGCTTCAGGCCAAAAATTAGACCTAGGAGGGCCTCTTTGAACTTGCAGGGCTATTGGATGATTTTGCATTGCTGGTGCACGCCACTGCAGGTAAGAAGGAGCCCGAGTATATGGTTGTGCATTGTAAATAGGATATTAGGGAGATGGAACGAAATATAATGGATTCTATGCGTATGGTTGAGGCACACCTCTCCAATGTTGTCGTGGACCTGGCATGACAGTTGCTACGTCCTCTTTTTTTTTCTTTCCCCCGAAACTTCCTGTAGCACTTTGAATTGCTTGTGTTCTTGCTTTCAAAGCGGCCTAACTGATGATTTTTCCTGATTTTATTCTATTTTCTACTATCTCTCCAACTTTGATAACTTCAACAAATGTGCTTCTGATAGTAGAGAGCAAGTGATGGAAATAATCAGGTTCTTGTGCTTACAAAAAGATATCAATCATTTCAGATTCCTTTATCGATGGTCTAACTCTTGAAGCCTGCTCTCTCCATCTGATAGCATATTCTCGGAAACTTTCAGTCATCTTTTTTCTCATGTTGGCAAGCGTAGTGCGATCTGGCACTATCTCAATGTTATATTGAAATTATTGAACGAAATCTTGAGCCATGTCATCCCACACGTGCCAATAGGAAATATCTTGGTCAATGAACCATTCAGAAGCTATCCTTGTAAGGCTTTCTCAAAAGTACGCCATCAATAATTCTTCTTTTCTTCCTGCTCCCCTTAATTGATTGCAAAACTTTTTCAAATGAGCTACAGGATCACCGTGTCCTTCATATTTGAGAAATTTTGGCATTTTGAACCCTATCGGCAAATGGACATCAGGAAACATACATAAATCCTTGTATGAAACACTTTTTGGTCCACCTAATCCTTGCATATTTCTTATACTCTGCTCTTGGCTTCTAGCTTTTCTAGCCATCTCCTTCTGTTCCTCATTCTCAGCAATCTTCTCAACCAGGATAGGAGTATCGTGTTGATGAACATGATAATGTGGATTTCAAGATTTGAAATTCATTTTAGGAGGATACAACATATCATGACTTAGTTTACCTGTATTCTTCGATACTGTCGGTTGAGTACCCGCAGTAGCTGGCGCTATAGAAGTAAAAAATGGGTTATTTGCGACAGATGGATTCAGTGGGTGCATGGTAGAAGTACCAACAACTCTAGTCATATTAGAAAATGGGCCAAATCGTGGTGGGTAAAATGGATCACTAGTTTGAGTTGGGTCAGAATTTGGATCATTCGAAGTCAAAAGTCCAGGGATTGAAGAAGGCGGGGCTTGTCCATTCAACCAAGCTTGGTACATCTTCGCCATTTGTTGTTTCAATGATTTTATTTCTTACATTGATGCTACTTCCTACGAAATCAACTGATTCTGCTCTTCTTCATTGTCAGACCCTATATTTTCCCTTTGGGTCATTCTTCTTTTACCCTTGTATCTGGTGTTATACGGATGTGATGCCAGTTTAAACCACAAACCAACCACCAATTACTTTATCTTTCTATTACCAAGTAGCAAATGGGTGAGAGTTATATATTTAACACATTATAATGCGACGTTATATGTCATGTTTCTATATGCATTTCCCAACCTATCATGGAAGACTTTGTGTTTCATCCCGACTTTTCTAGGCATGTATTTCAAAAGTTATGATCGAACCCTTTGGAGGGTTGCCTACATATCATGCCAGGACATAAATCAGATCTTGCGTAGTTCCGAAGGAATTTAGCAAAATTGTTTTGTCTTTTTTTCTTATATTAAAGAAAATATTTAAAGTAAGTGAAGTAAAACATAAGTAATATATATAGAAATAAACAGTCAACTTCATTACATTCTATAATATAAATACAACAAAATAACTGACCCAACTCCTAAAATAAAACCTACTAACTAACATCTGAAAACTAAAAGACATAACATCTAAACAAAAAGTTTTAAAATAGAAAAAAGAAAAACCATGACAAAGAAAACAACTATCTATTCAAGCAGACTTCGGCTTAATATGTCCTTCCAAGCTCAAGTATATGTCCTCCAACGAAGTAATGAGACACTGTGTGTCATCACGATTCAACTGCTGATAATTCAAACTCATTCTGGCAGTATCCTGTGCTACACGATGGACTTTTCCTCGAAGAAAACTGAAGGCCTGATCCCATTCGTAGGCCTGTCGATCTAAGAAATCAACCATCTCTCTTACACGCTGTTCACGAGCAGAAGCAACCTCCAACTGTTCTCACAATATTCCTCTTTCACGGATCCACTGAGATCTCTCTCGATCAAATTCTTCTTGCATATTCTTTTCGACTTCTTGCAGTTGTTATCGGTGAGATACAGCAAGTTCTGCAACATGTGACCCCCTAGTGGTAGCAAGCATGATTTGTCCCCGAAGTGCAACCTCAATATCTGCTGACTTAGCTTTCTCTACAGCAAATTCCCTTTGTTGCTCGTCTATTTTTGCCCTGGCATGCTCTAATTCTACTCTCAAAGCTTGGTTGGCCTCATGATGTTCTTGCATGGCTCTCTCAATTCCTATCTTGATTGCAGCTTCCTGATCTATAGGTCCCCTAATCGAGTTTTCTAGTATGACTGGCGGACTCGACTGTTCTTCAAACCATTCACGGTAATCTGGGTGCACTTCTCCTTTATCACGCTCTATGACCATCGTTTCAATCTCCATAAAACGGCAACCCTCCCAAATCTGCTGGTCCAAATCTTCTGGAAGTGAAATCTCTGGTCTGACCTCAAATACAAACTCAGTCATGTTTTCCGTTATAGGAATTATTTGACGGCTGCCTAGCTGACATAGAACTCTCAATGGAACATACGGTTGAACACCTCTAATACCCATTAATAACAAGAACGGACGAACGACAGAACTATGTATGACTTTCCTCCAAGGAACCAATGGAGATTCCAAGTGATTTCATCTCCTGTCAAAAAACAAAAAAGCTTAACCCAATCTTCAATTTCTTTTGGACATTTATATTTCTCCATCCTTTTCTTGTAATCGTTGATGCAATTAAATTGCTAGGGATCGAACCTTATCATTGTAGGATGTTGATAAAGATGCTCCACAATTCACATCTGTAACACGATATTACATCCCTCGAAAAAACTCTTTCCCTTCTGACAAACAGTAAGAGCACGATTAATATCGGCTAGGATCATTGGTACCATAGTGTAATCTTTCTTAATCAGTATCTGTACCACTCCCGCTAAACGAATATTAATTTTTTCTTCTCTTCTTAGGAAGACCATAGTGCCTAAAAAGGCTACCATGAATGCAAATCGTCTGTGAATTTTCCAAACCTCAAAACTCCCCTTATTACAAAGTTGTTTACCGTACTTTTGAAACCCCTCTTGCCTTCCGTATTTGTCATACAAAAACTGCAAGGAAACCCAACATTTTTTCATTGATTCTTCTTTTGTATTCCGTATGTTCATGAGCTTGCAAAATCTGTTTATCAAAATAAGTTTTGGGGCTATAAGTTTCTTCCGATGCATATCCCCATATCCAATATAGCCCGCTATCTCCTCTAAAGTCGGTGTAAACTCAAAAACTGAAAAGCGGAATACATTATTTCTCGGGTTCCAGAAATTCAGTAATGCAACAATCATTTCCCTATTAGGGTTGATTCGCATGATACTCATCAAAAAACTCAAATACTTATGTATATCGCCATAATCGAATGTATCCATTGCATTCCACCATAACCAAAGCTGCAAAGGGATTTTATCAACAACCTGAAGTGGTACACTCCCATCCCTCTTTCTTTTTTGACGCTTTCCACGAATTGGAGGAGACATTTTATACCTATTTATATGGACGTAAGATTAATAAATGTCTAGACTTAGGCAGAACTTAATTTATTAATTTTGAAAGAATTTAATCTTGACTCGTGAGACCTAATGCGACCATTATTGAGACTTAGTTGTAAAGAAAAATTTTATCAAAGTGAGAGAAATATGACTGATAATAATATTTTTAGAAAAATCATTAATTTAAATTGACTCTTTTAAAAATTTTGCAATAACAGACCTCTAGAAAAATTTAAACTATATGTTTGAAGACAATACTTGTAAATATACTTAAAAGAACAAAAATAAAATAAAATGACTTAGAAATAAAGAAAAAGAAGAATGATTGTTTTATGCATGAAGTTGTATAAAAATTCCAGCCTCACGACCCCTAAAGGTTTAGGACTGTTAAAATATATGTTTACATATTTTATTACTTTGCAAAAATTCAGCTCACGAGCCCTAAAGGTTCATGCTATTATGATTTTTATGTTAAAATTATTTTTTAAAAAATAAAAATAAAAAGTGAAATAAAGATAATAATATTCATGAAAATAATCATTTTTCTTCTTCTAATATTTTTTAAAATTTTTCTAAAAATATCCTTTGATAAATCTGTGAATAAATATATTATTATTATTTTTCAAATAAATGGTCGTATCCTGGGTAGGACTTCCTACGTATCCCACTAAAAAGTGAGAATCAAACCCTCGTAGTTCATGAAGATTTTAAAAACTATGGCGCTGTATATTTAAAAATTTTCTTTATTAAAAATAAAAATTTTCTTTCAAAAATGATTAACTAAATTTGAGGATAAATTAATCTCTCGCATTTTAAAATTGCCTAAAGTCGATCAACAAATAAATAGCCTTCCAAGAAAATGTCAAAGAGCACGTAAGATGCACATGTTGATCTTTATAAATTAGGTCACCTATCCTAGACAGACCCGGCCCCTATGCCGAGTCCCGCTAAGTCAAATGCATATGATGCAAATAAAGCGGTACCTAATTGGGATAACCAGATTCTGAGTTTTCAGTTCTTCTAAGTTTATGCCTAATAGGGATTGGTGTATAGACTGGCTTACCCGAGCGGACACTCGAGCCGGGGAGGGACAACTTGGTCGGTAGCAGGGCAACACCGCCTTCGTTGCCGATCCAAACCCTGCCTAACATGTGTGACTATATCCTTCACCAGGTGCCTTGACACTCCGGCTATCTAACAAAGAAGGTGGGATGCATATGTTGCATTCCCTCTATCCTATTTCAGAGACTCGGAGGGGGTACACGAGAGAAGATAATATATAATACAGCTCAAATAATATCAAAGCAGTAAATGAGAAACAAGTAGCACATAAGGCCAACAAACACAATATCAACAATAATTAAAGCAAGTATAAGTCAATATAAAAAACTCGAATTCTTATGTTTCCCCAGCAGAGTCGTCAGAGATGTCACACCCTTTTTCCCCCGAAGGGATCGGATTCGAAGGGTTTTTCCAATTGAAGTGACGGTATTGAATAAGGATTAATTGATTTACAGATTTGTCACTTGAAATTGAGTTATGGTGGTCCAAGTCACCTTTTTGAATCCCTAATCAAAAGGAAATGACTCTTTGTTGGTCTGCGAAAACAGAAGACCGGATAAGGAATTCTGTTGGCCGAGGGGAAGGTGTGAGGCACCTCTCAAGTCCCGTGGTTCTAGCACAATCACTTTTATTAACTTATCTTGACTTAAACTATTTTATTAAATTATGTTAAGGCCTAAGTTCTCTCATTTTTTAATATTAAAACTTATCTATTATCTTATATTAAATAATCGATAAAAGTTAATTTTTAGAAAATATTTGTCAAGGTACATTATTGCATCCTTGAAATTTTAAAATGTCTCGAAAATATGCATGCCACATTGTTAATTGAGATAAATATTTTAAAACGTAAGAATCTATCTAACATTAAAAGTATTAAATTGTCTTTTATAAACTCGAAATAATTTTTATTTATTCGAAGCCCTATTTATTCTTAATAAATAAAATAAATAAATAAAAATAAAAATTAATCAATTTAATAAATAATTGTCAAATTTTATTAAATAAAATAATAAAATAATAAAATAAATAAAATAAATAAATCTATCTACATTATACTAAATTTAATATTACCTCAAAAGTTTTAATCTCCTTAAATTTATTGTAACCTAAATTATATTTTTATAAAACAAATTAGACATAAAAATCCCAGTAATTTAATTTGGACACAATTAATATAGAAAACAAACAATGATATGTACATCTTAGTAAAATACAATTATTAAAATAATAAGAATTCAAATTAATGTCATATTTAATTACAAGTTGATAATGACAAAGATTAAGATAATTTTTAATGAAAGCAAAAGACAAATTCCTTAAAAACTATTTAAAAATTAATATTTTAATAGTAAATTGTATTAAATCACGTGATATTAATATTATTAGGGTCATCAAAAAGGAAGATTGGGATTAAATTATTAGTAATATTATTTGACTAAAGTTAAATATATATTATCTTTAAAATAAACATATGTATAAAACTTTTTCAACTTTTTGTTTTTAGAACTAAAGGAACGAGTAGTATCCTTTTCTGACGGAGATGGTCGTTCATCGGCGATGGCCGGATCCGGTAATATTTGAACCGATTTTACGAGGCCAGCGATAATTTTGCTGCCTTGGATGAAGCAACAACGCATGAAGAGTTGTTGGCTGGTTGGGGTTATTTTTCGGTGGTTCTCCACCGGATCTAAAGCAAATGGGGTCGGCTGGTGAGGCGGGGAAGGAGGAGAGGGAAGAGGCGGCGCCGGCGAAGTGAGAGGGATGGTGACGGTGTAGCGGTGAGGCTAGTTCGCCGGTGAGGTTGCGAGAAAGGAAGAGGAAAAACAAGGGCAGATCTCATTTGGAGTGTTTTCCGGGGAGATTCTGGCGAGTTTCTCGCCGGGAAATTTAGGAAATATCATTTTTTCTAATTCACTGATTTTACTTTTGGCTCTTCTTCTTCAATTTCTGTTTAATTTTACTCATTTTCATCCTCTGATCTTTCATTGTGTGCACGTATTTTTCTATTTACTGTAAGATGTTGGTGTCTGCCTATGAGTTCATTGAAACATAAAATTAATATGTGTCTGAATATATAGTATATGTATAAATCTGTGTAGCATGCGATGTGTAAACAGCGTATATCATAAAATATTCAGTAACTTAATAGTATAACATATAATAACAGAGTTCACTTAATCAATCCACTTCACATGTCGAATAATACATAAGATCACTTGAACAATTTTTATTCATACTAATTCGTAATAAAAATAACAAAATAATATTACATAATTGAATTAAACCTGTGACGAAGCAAGAAGCCGTTACCGAAAATTTAATAAAATTCTAAAATTTTTCTCCTTTTACTGATGTTTGTGAATGTTTTCCTCACGCTCTTTTTCTCCTTTTTACTGATGTTTGTGAATGTTTTCCTCATGCTTTTTTATTCTGTCTGACTTTTTTTTATGTCTGTAATATGTAGAATGTCCATTTTTTTTTGTTCTGGGGTGAGAGTCCTTTTTATAGTGGGGTTCTTTGGGGGGAACGGTTAAAAACAAATAAGGGGAGGGGGAAAAAATTTAAAATTAATTTTTTTTTAATTATATTTTTTTTAAAAAAATTATTTTTATTTTTATCTTGTATATATATATATAAAATATTAGTATAATAATAATAATAAATAAAATAATAATAATAATAATAATAAATATAATAATATGTAATTAATTTTATATTTAACAAAATATAATAAAAATTTGTAATATAATAAAACAATACCAAAACTATTAGTTTATTTATTAAACTTTATAAAAGGAAAATACATATATTTATTTAAAAAATTAGAATAAAAATAAAATAAATATCTCAAAATTAACTTTACGTAATTATTTATTTTTAACTACAAAAATTTTATCAAAAATAAAAATAATAATCAAAATAATATATGATTAAATATATAAATATAAAATATTTAATATCGATAAACAAGTTAAAATTTAGGGAGGATCAAAAAATCATGTGTCTACAATGTTGTGAATTATCATTAGTACGATCCTCATTTAAAAGATAATTCTAGTTAAATGTCAGAAGCATTTGCTGACCCAAAATTGATTTTATATTTAGCTGTAGATGCTCCTACTATATGTCCCTGAAGGACAGAGTCTATAGCATGCTTGAAGCACGGTAGATCAACCGGTTTCAAATAAAATAATATTTAAAAAGGAAATGGAGCAAATGATCATAATAAAACGACAATATGCTCTTGACGAAGGACGACATAACGTTCGTGAAACCTCAAGAAGAGGTTCAGGTACCTAAAAATAATAATGTGATGAGATCTCAATAAGCTATGTCATAATGTGAACCAATACAAATAATATCTCAGTGACGATATCTTTAGTACAATAGCGCGCAGTATTATATAATATTATGAGAATCTGAATTCTACGTTTATTTAAGCATGCAGATGTAGAAATAATTATCAAGTGAAATATGCTTCTTGGTAAGCTCAGGATTTATTTGGCTTGTGGTCCTAACACTAGAAGATGTCATGTATTTAATATTGAATGATTCACTTGATAATGAAATTTAGATAAGAATTCCAGAAGGATTAAAGATGCCTGAAACATAAAGTTCAAAGTCTCAAAAATTATATTCAATTAGATTTCAAGGATTGTTATACTATCTAAAACAATCAGGACGTATATGGTATAATCGCCTTAATGAGTACTTGATGAATGAAGGTTACATAAATGATGTCATTTGTCCTTATATTTTCATTAAGAAAACGACATCAAGGTTTGTTATACTCGCTGTTTATATGGATGACATAAATCTCATTGGAACTCCATAAGAGATCCCAAAAGACAATTGAATATCTAAAGAAAGAATTCGAAATGTACGATCATGAAAAGACAAAGCTTTGTCTTGGTCTGCAGATTGAACATTCAGCAGACGGGATCTTCATCCACCAATCTGCCTATACTGAGAATGTCTTGAAACAATTATACACGGACAAAGCACATTCATTAAATACTCTAATGATTGTTCGATCACTTGAAGTGAGTAAAGATTCATTTCGACCTCCAAAAGAGGGTGAAGGGATTCTTGGTCCTGAAGTACTATATCTCAATGCTATCGGTACACCTAATATCTTGCTAACAACGCAAGGCTTTATATAGCCCATTCTGTTAATTTACTAGCTAGCAAGATATAGTTCTTCTCTTTCATGTAGACATTGAAACAGTGGTAAACATATATTGCGATATCTAAAGGGGCCTATTAATATGAGTCTATTTTATACTAACAAAGATAGTTTAGATCTTGTTAGTCATGCAGCTGCAGGTTATTTATCTGAACCACATAAAGCAAGGTCTCAAACAGGTTATATGTTTACATACGGAGGTACTGCTATGTCATGGCGATCTACAAAACAGTCTATCGTTGCTACTTCTTCAAGTCATTATGAGATAATAGTTATCATGAGGCAAGTAGTGACTGCATATGGCTAAGATTAGTGACACATTCCATCAAAGAGAGATGTGTCCTGAAGCTCGATATCAAGGTTCCACAGTCATATTTGAAGACAATGCAGTATACATAGCTCAATTAAAAGGAGACTTTATAAAAGGAGATAGTACGAAGCACATCTCGCCAAAGTTATTCCTACACACGATCTTTTGAAGAATGGTGATATTGTGTACAACAAATCCGTTCCAGTGACAATCCAACAGATTTGTTCACCAAATTTGTACCAACTTCAACCTTTAAGAAGATGATACACAATATTGGAGTTCGTAGACTAATCAGTTGAATCGAGGTCTTCATCAGGGGAAGTAAGAATACGCGTTGTACTTTTTTTTCCTTAATCAAGGTTTTTATCCCACTGATTTTTTTCTGGTAAGGTTTTTAATGAGGCAACACAAATACATATTCGAAAAGTTTCTTTAAATGGACATTCAAGAAGGAGTGTTATGAAGACACATGAAAATTCATGTGTCAAGTATGGATGCCGTGTGTCTTATTGAGACAAGGAGCAAAATTTAGTCATCCTCTACCCCTTTATTTTGGATAAGAATTCATTTTATGTTTTGGCTATAAATAGTCATTACCAAGAATAAATGAGAATTAATTTTTACTCTCTCCATATTTATATGTTTTACTTTTAGTTACTTTTACATATTTTATATCATCAAAGTAATATTTATGTAAGACTTTGGTTGTATAAAAGAGTGCTTACTGTATCTCTTTTTCTAATTAATATTCATAATGAAATACAATAATAACATACCGTTTCGTTATATCCTCATAAAGTAGAATTTAGAGAAGGTAGAATATGCATAGATTATATCTTTATCTTAAAGGTGAGGTAAAAAGAGAGTTTCATAATTAAATGAGGTTAAAAATTGCCAGGTGTAATAGGGAGGAAATAGGTGAATATTAAACATAGTTTGTCAACTTTTGTTGTGTGCCTGAATTGCTTTTTATATTCAAGGATTATTTTTTTGCCAGCAAGATAAATCCTTGTGTAGATGTTCCAGTTAAGAAAGGGTGTTTAGATATTTTAAGAAGGCAAAATGGACCCCTGTACTAAGTCAGTTTTGTAAGTTGGACACTTCTACTTACATGTTTATCATCTGGACCCTTGAACTCATCAAAAAGCAACATTTCGCACCCTTTGACTTTTGACTTTGCCTATGTGGCAAGGTCATGGTGACTAGGACAAAGAGATTGTAATCACTCGTCTAGGGGTGCGTGGGGGGGTCAATTTTTGACCAATTTTAAATTAAAAGTAAAATAAAAAATAATATTAAAATTTTTTTTAAAAAAAAGGTCCTTTTTTTCCCTCCATCTTTTTAAATTTAAAAATATTTTTAAAATTTTAAAAATAATTTTAAAATTTTATTAAAAATTTTTATAAAATAAAAATATTTTTAAAATTTTAAAAAAAATTAAAAAAAAAATTTCCTTCCATCTTTTTTAATTTAAAAATATTTTAAAAATTAAAAAATCATTTAAAAAAATAATTTTTTTTTAAATATTTTTTTCCCTCCCCACACTACCCCAGCCCGTCCTCACCCCCACACCCACTAGCCTCTCCTTTATTTCCTCCATCCTTTTTAATTTAAAAATATTTTTAAAAATTTTAAAA
>NC_061112.1:120669577-120705849 GCF_002878395.1 Capsicum annuum | reverse complement strand
TGCTACAATTCAAGTCACTATCGCGTCACTTTTCCTATGTCAAACTCATGGACATAGAAGAGGTAATTAGATTTTAAAGAAAATTTTGTCTCATGATTTAATTATGAGATGACTATACAATTCAACATGACATCTTATGTAAGTTTGCATCTAATAGATTTTCATGATTAGATACTTCTTTAAAGCTTTAGTTCACGGGACAACCCTTAATATATTAATATTTTAGATAAGTGCATTAATGGTATAGTAGCATTATCTTTAATTCATATAGCTGACTTATCGATTTGGCAAATAACAAGTAATGAATATATACTTGGTCGTAATACAACAGCTCTCTTTGCTCATATCATCTTCAATTATTGAAAATAAAAATACTGTTCCTTTGTCATTTCATTTATATATAGCCTTATACATCGTGAAGTACGATAAACTAGATTGACTTTGAATAATAGCATAACTATGTTGAAATAATTGAACAAAAAATTATTTCATTCCACATTATTGAGAAAATGAAGTATGACAGCACTACAGCAAATCTAGTTTGAATTTGGTTAGTTAAATGAATTTTACAAACTTGGAATTGACTGAAGTTGTTGTATAATAATTTGGCTAATGAAATAATGCCAAATATTTTAAAAGATTGTAACTGGTGCAATATTATAAATGAGGACAAAAGATGTAATATGTATACATAATACATATACCGCCATTCTAACTTTGTGGGAATATACTAGATCTGTTGTTGTTTGTAATACATATATCGACATTCATATTTGATTTTAGCTGACAAATAAATACTTTATTTTTGATAATATACTTGTAGACATCTCAAGTTTATTTCAACTTGCTACTAAATAATTCAATTCGTCCCTATTGTGTCATGTGGACACTAATGTTAACGTGACACGTATATTTTGAATGTGTATAGATGATCATTTTAAAAAGTTGGTGGATTCAACTGACACAATAGATAAGCTTAATGCTTAATTAAATGTGCATACTTAAAACTAGAGTGTTTACTTGTTAGCTGAAATCAAATTTGAGTGGAATGTTTATATCTATATTATGCCTAATATATAAATCAGACAATAAAATAAGGAAAAATTACAGAAACTAGCATCCTTAAGACTATAATTACAATAAATAACAACACTTTTTTCAAAATTACAACTTATAGCAAAAGTAGTAATATTTTACCCACTTCATAGTAATAGAAGAATATGTATTTTTCAGTTGTGCATATGTATTTATGAGTAATACATTTATATTTGTATATGTATTTATATAGCAACATTTTACTTAAATACAAATACAATTTGCTATTTTTCGTAATTATGAAACTATTGCTATAAAAGTTATAATTAAAGCTACGGAGTTGCTATTTCTGAAATTTTCCCATAAAATAACTGCATTAAGAGAGACCAAAACTTAAAGTTCTAAGACGTGCAGCCCAATATGGATCAGCTTCCTTAATTCCATAATTGGGCTATGTATGGCCCATTATGTCTTAAATAACACAAAATTTGGACCAGAGACATTGATAGATTGGGCTTATTTATGCTAGTTTGGACCGGATAGGCCCACGGATTGGATTGAAATTTTGAGTGCCAGTAAACTGGACAGTACTTAAACTTGGCTGATTTACGCAAATATATCTCTGGGGAAAAGGCAGAAACGACACTTCAAATTAAACTATTTTCATGAAAATAACCATGAAATTTAAATTTTAGTTTTTAGCCATTTCAATTTGCTGGCTTGTTCTATACCATTTCTACACAGCCTCTATACAGTTTCCATGCATATCTGATACATATAGATATTCTTTATGAAAATTATACAGTTTCGATACACAATTTATATAAAATTGTACCTTTTATTAACACATTTTATACAACAATTATATAATTTTTATACACTTTCTATATATTTTTTATATACATTTTATACATATACATATTTGATAGAACTATATAATTTCTATACATATATCTTATATCAATACATTATCTATATAAAAATTATATCGTTTTTATATAATTATATTTATTTATTATTTCTAAACAAAAAAAAAATAGAATATTTTTTTAGTTAAAAATTTATAGCAAAAAAAAAAGTGAGATATTTTTAAAAGGACCGAATGATACAAGTTGAAAACTGTATTAGTATTGTATATGAACTATATCTGAATAGTGTGGGCCAAAGTGACCCAAATTAGGAAATGACTATAAAGCAGAAATAGTATACCTTACTAGCTACTTTTTAAAAAGATATCAAATTTGGGTTATTTATTTTTAAAAAGTGTTACAGAGCGTCTTTTTCCCTATATCATCTTTTTGTATAGGTCACCATTTACATTTTGTCCTATTTTTCAAAATAGTGTAAATATAACCATTGAGACTAACAAAATATTAGTCTTCTACAAAAGCTTAAATTATAGTATAGTTTTTGTCTTTCACAGAAATTTTTCTATTTGCTCAAAAAATAATCATTAGATCGTAGTAGTCTAAAAAACTTACAAATTGCAAGAAATTTAAAAGAAGCTCCGAAAAGGGACTATCAACGAAAATTACTTGTAAAACTTCATCGTTTGGCCCGACATGCCCGTTAAAATGGTATTTACACTGAAATACTAGTTACTTTTGTGCCTGCTTGGTGTGGAATATTTTTTGTCAAAAAGATCTTCGTATTAAATTGCTTTAATAATCAGACTTGGTAGTTGATAAGGGTATTGAACTGGCATTTACACTAACATATAGTACCAATTGATCAAACATGCACTACTTAGTTAATTACCATTAAATGAAACATGTACATAAAACCACATGGTGTATATATGAATAAATATTCATAAATTTGGTGTGAACACTGCTTATATGTAATCGTTTTAAAACAGAAAACCATGTCACTTTCATTATTTTATAAACCAAATCATAGTTTATGAAACAAGTGGTCTAACAATAGTTGTTAGAATCAAAACTAATTGTTTTCCTTCCCTTCCCATTCCTCTTCCCACACGTAATCGAATTTTTTAAAACCATGATTTTTTTTTCCCTAAACACACTATATAGTTATACATGTCAATTTATGTGTTTTTGTTTAACTGATACAAACTATAAATACAGGGATTTTATAATCTTAAATTGAATATAGAAAATAATGTTTTCTTTTAAAATAGATTAAAAGTAACATAAGACATGAATTGAAAAAAAAAAAGAGTAACTCAACCTTGGTCTTTACTCTAAAAGTCACTAAATTATCATATTTTTACTCCACAAGTAACTCAACCTAATTAATTATCTTTTTTCAACAAAATTTATTTATGTGAAATTCTATTTAAAAATAAAATTCTAGAAAGTAAAAAATATCCTTTAATGATTGTTTTATCCTTAGAAATAAATTTACTTTTAAAGATAAGAGTTTCTTTTTATCTCCCCGGTCAAAGTCAACGTCTTAGCCTGACTTCCTGAGCTCAATTGATTCTTGAAGCAGTAGCTCTGAATCGAAAGCTGGATACTTACCTAATCAGAGGCGGAGTCAGGATTTCAATTAAGGGGGTTTGATATTCAAAGAAAACTAAATCGAAGGGAGTTCTACACCTACTATAACCACATAAAAAATAATTTTAATTATGCATGTATAAATAATATATTTTTTCGTCGAAGAAAGTTCGGACGAACCCGTTAAAGAGGACCGACTCCACCTCTGCTTACCTTATTATTATGAAATGAAAAGAAAAAAGAGATAGATTTTTTTTAATAGATTTTGAGGTGAGTAAGAGGGGAGGGGGGTGTTTGCTGGCTAGCTTATGCAATCAAGGAAAATGCCTTCTTTCTTTTTTCAAAATAAAACAATAAACTATCTTAGTAAGTTAGCTTTAATTGCTAAGTAAATCGAGCACTATGCTAAGACGTGAATCGATCACGATAAAAATAAACTTCTCCATAATATAATAGTAACAAAAATCAAAAGATAAAGAACCACATGAACAATACTCTTCCAATACTAGTATGAACATAAATCGAGTCAATGCACTAAAACATAATTAAATAATAATTAGTCACATTCATACACATAGCTCCATTATTTATTAGATTGATATAACATCATATTGGGATAAGTTTTTATCAATAAGACTTGGCTGTTAAATCAAACACCAATTCCTCTTTTTTGCTTTTATTGTTGTCTTTTTCTACTTTCCTTTTCTTTGTGGCCTTTTCCTTTATTGATTTTAGTGGAGTCATATAGTATATGTTTTATTTGTGACGATGGGAATAAATGGGGTCTCCAACTCATCTCACCACTCAAGTTGACTGTCAACTAGTAAGTCAACAACTCAAAAAAAAAAAAAACATGGACGATCAAATTCATATTTTAAATTATACACATTATTCAGTAAATCTACTAGATTAGTTTAGTTGAACTAATTAAAAGGTGTACTTTATTAAATAGTAAAACATTTACTCCCTTTATTAACAACTGACCATTGTATGATTACGGATTACATTAATAGGACGATCTTGACTTTTGATGATTCTGTATCGATTCGAGGCGTGTATAGGAAATTAAATAATACAATTGAGAAAATGGAATATAGTATAATATTCCTTTCCTTATCTACTTGTAGAAATATGTTGTGCCAAATTATTACACGTTGTATCTCTCATACTTTTACTTTATTTGTTTAATTTTTAGAGTGGAATTTACAAATATATTAATTTTCTTTTTAAAATGAAACCAGTATAATTATGCATTGGTATCTCAAGTTTATACTAGCAATATCGTTTTAAATCAACCATGTATATGGTTCTCAAATTTATCTATATGAGATTATGAGTGTGTTAAATACATTTACGACGACTTTTGGCTGGCAATTCATAATACAAAAATATTATGTTTCAAGCATGCATATGTATCTTTTATTCTTGCTTTCCATGATATTATTTGTTGAATTCAATTCGAGATTTGCTAAAAACTACTTATAGCAAATCTCCGACATGAAAAATGAAGCATAGTTAGAATTTGCCATGAAATTTACCTTCTCCACCAACTCATACAATCATTGAGTATGATCTTAACCTTACAAATCAGTCAAGGGCGGATCTACAGGATTAACGGCTCGCATGGCAGCCGTAAATTTCGATCGAAAAACTATATATATATATATATATATTGAATAAAATCGATATATTATTTAAGTGCCACCTGGTGCAGCAGTTGAGGAAGTAGTGACAATAGCAAACGCACTGAAATTTCAAGTAATATACCATAATTCAAATCCAGACGCCAGCAGTATTTTGTTACTTTTTGTTCGCTATTCTATTTTCTATAAGTTTTTTTCCTCTTGTCTTAATCTTTGTTTGACTCCTTTTTTTTTGGGTAATTTTTGTTTAGGAATTTTTAACTTTAAGTGTAAAACATAATTGAAGATTCACTCTTCCTTCAAATTTATAGTTAAACTTTTCTAGTAAATCATAATAATGATGCTTGGCTTGATGTTATAATTTCTTAACAATAGAATTGGAAATATCCATTGAATAATGTTGACAACTATTTTGTACTTTCACACTGACTGATAAGTTGAATTTAACTCTTATTTACACAATTTATAGTAATAACAACAACAACGACAACAAATCCAGTGTATTCTCACATAGTGGGGTCTGGGAAGGGTAAAATGTATGCAGTCCATACACTACCTCTGGAGAAGTAGAAAGGTTGTTTTTGATAGTATTTATAATAATAATCACATTTTTATTATTTGATCTATTTGTCTATACAAATTGAAAAGACAAATAATCAAATCGAAACCCAAAATCTATAAAATCGACAATATATTTATCTTATTTGGGGCAGTGTAAATAGCAAAACGTAAAGCAAAAAATTAACTGATTTCCAACTGAATTCGTAAAAATTAGGTTCTTTGATAATGTTTCAATGAAATTTTCCTTAAAAAATCTCTTACTAACAAGCCAAATTCCACTTAGACGCCCATAAAAATTATCATTTTTGAGTAGTAGCTTGAACGTTAAAAGTGACATGACACCCGCAACCTCAAAATCTTAGACCCGCCTATGAAATCAGTGCACGATAACATAATTTTTTTGGGGTGAGGGGGTGGGGGTGGGGACCAAACATAAAATTTGTCTCTAATGGTCAATAATGTATATTAATATTAGTAAAGTTCAATAATTTGATTGACATAATTAGCTAAGAATAACATTTACAGCTCATGTTCCTAATCCAACTTGCTATGCAGTACTGAAAAAGGTGAATTAATTTCAACAACTAAAGGTTTGGAGTAGAGTGATAAATTTAGTTCCATAAATAATTAATAAAAAGTTTTAAAATTGAGCCTCAGTATAAAAGGGCTATTTACAAGAATAGTTTTAAAGATTTTGAACTTTTAAACTCGCTTGTCTTATGAGCAAATTTCAAGTTAATAAATCTTGATTTTTGACATTGAAAATTTGCTCATAAGGCAAGCGGAGGTCAATAATTCAAAATATCATTAGGTATAATTAATTGAGTAAGAATTCACATTTTTTTAAGAGAAAAATTTAATTACCTCAAAATTGAAGTTTCAATAAAAATGTGAATTAGTCAATACCAATGAAAGCTAAGTATATATTACTATCAAATACCAGGTGCAAAATAATTAAAAAAAGGTGATTTCCTGGAAAGTGAATGAACAAGAAAAAGTGATAAAACAACCCCACAGTGTATGATTGGCAAGAAATATGAGTACTAAATAATGGTAAAAACTTATCCGTACTCAATGTATATATTAAATTAATACAATTTATCATGATTAAGTAATTAAATAAAATAAAATAAAGATAAAATATATGTTAGTGAATCATAATTAAGTAACATGAACTTTAAATTCAAACACATATTATGTATGTATTGACTTATATATATACCGAGTGAAGATAAATTTTTTTCATAAATAATTTGCTCTGTCTGAAGATTTTTTCTTGTTGCCATATTTACCCATTCACAGCTTCCCCACATCCCCCCTACCTAACCCAAAGGCAACTCACCTACTCCATCCCTAAATAAATGAACTTCCCATTTTCATAATCTGTTCATCGGATGATGTGCCTTCTATACCGCAATTTCACAAATATTTAGACATTTATTACTACAAAGTTTATATTCCTTTATTTGTCTGAAGAACTTTGCTCTATTCTTTTTTTTCCAAATGGGGGAACCTCAAGTAGAAAAGCAGCACAACATTTCTTGTAAGCTTAATTATTTTACTCTTTCATCCTTTTTATGTTTTACCAATTCTATAAGGTTATTAGTATTTGACTATTTTCCACTATTTCATATAGTTGAAGAGGAAGCGCGCTCTAACAAAGAACCAGATAATTATATGGCGAATAATTTGACTTCATGGCGTGCAAAATACAAAAGGTGGCTTGAAATAGGCTTCCATTCCATATTGGTACTAATTTGCTTGTCAGTTGCAACACTACTAGGTGAACTTTACTATAAGGAAGGTGGAAAAAGCACTTGGATGAATTCACTTATCCAAACTGTTGGATTTCCAGTACTACTTCCAATTATCTTCATGAAAAACAAAGGGTCCCAAGTTGACACTACGCACAGTAATAACAAGAATCCATCTGTTTGGATGTTTTTATTTGTCTATGTTTTTCTAGGCTTTCTGTTGGGTGGAAGTTCTATGTTGAATGCTGTTGGACTATTACACCTCCCTGTGTCAACATTTTCCTTAATTTCTGCTAGCCAATTGGGGTTCAATACCTTGTTCTCATACTTCCTCAATGCCCAAAAAATAACAGCTTATATAGCCAATTCTATCATCTTACTTACAATCTCCTCAATTCTCCTCGTCTTCCAACCCGATGATTCGTCGTCCGGCGGATCGTCGAAAGGAAAAGGTTACGTATTGGTAGGGTTCATCTGTACTCTCTTCGGTGCAGCAGGGTACGCGTTGTTGTTATCTTCAACGGAGCGAATATTCAGAAATATTATGAAAAAACGCACCATGAAAGAAGTGATGAACGTTGTAATTTGGCAATCGTTTTTCGCCACTTTAATGATGCTCATTGGCCTCTTTGCTAGTGGAGAATGGAAGTGGATAAGATCAGAGATGCATGAATACAAGCTTGGGAAAGTGTCATATATTATGACTTTGGTATGGAATGCACTGTCTTGGCAGATTTATACAATTGGTCTACTCAGTTTGATTATGAAGGTATCTGCATTATTTGCTAATGTGATTACTACATTAAGTGTGCCACTAATTCCAGTTCTTGCTGTCATTGTTTTCCATGAGAAAATGAGTGGGGTGAAGGTAGTTTCAATGATTTTGGCTATTTGGGGATTTTTATCATATGGTTATCAACAGTATCTTGATGAAATTAACCTCAAAGCTGATTTGTCAAAGGCAAAAGAAGAATCTGAAGTATCACTTGTTGAAAGAGGATTGAGTCGTAGAGCTTAATTAATATTAATTGTACAACAGATTAATCTTTCTTCCTTCATTTTCTTAGTTGCTGTGACTGGGATTGATTAATTAAAGCTTACGTCTATATCCAATTTCATTAGTTTTACTATAGCACTACTTAAATTCACTTTTATTTTGGTAGGAATTAGGATTAGGTATTCCTAACATAACCTAATCATGAAATTAAGAAACTAATCCATCATCACCCACCTACAATGTTAGGAAATGTCTACTATATATATTAGACCAAATTATTGGGTTGAGATTCCTTCCAGTAATATTCTTTCGTCCTGTTTTTCTCAATAGCGTGCTAAATGACTGCTACCTAAACAATTGCTAATATTTAGCAATATTAAGAAATTAAAAACTGGACGAAAGGTTACCGGAGGGAATCGCAACCCAAAATTATTGAATGATAGAAGTTAAATCCGTGTCACAGATATATTTCAGTAAAAGACTTTACGTGGATACCAGAAGTCACTATTTTTAAATGAATTTTGTAGAAACATGTTTTGCATGACATTGTATTAGGCATACTTGGACATACGTACTATTCATCTACGCGTTGTGATTTGTGAATATGAATGAATTTTCATATTTCATTCGTTTCAAAATATATAGTGTTTTTTACTTTTGGATATATCCTTTAGAAAAATTACTTATTTTTAGAAAATAAACCAACCTGTTGAATCTTGTTATCTTAAACCAATTAAAGATATAAATTAAATTTTATCAAAATGATTTTTAATTTTGTGAAAATAATATTTTTAGGATCACCGGTAGTCTGGTCCCAATCTTGATATAGAACTCTTTTTTTTTTCCACGGAAGGTTTGATTATGCAATGGGTCCAGACTGTAATGAATGTAGTGTGAACCACATATTTTATAAGTTGATATTAGAAAAATATCTCTTACCACAATTAGTGGTGGTAAGCATTAGCTCAATTATTTTCCAAGGATGTATATTTTGTGATAAAAATTTATCCATGATGGTTAGTTATATCAATATCAAATTGATAAATATACAGAATATATGTGTCTTCCATATATACGGTTTGTTAAGTGATAAAGATTTTCATTTTTATTTTTAATTAGCAAGATTAATTTATTTAATTTGACATAAATATCCGGAAGAAATAGTTTTTTGCCCTTATTTAACGATGTCCCCGGCCAGTCCCCCGACAGTAATGGAACTAGACTATTTAAAATTAATGTGCAATCTCTACGTTGCATACAGATTAAATAGAAGAAAATGATCAGATCTTTTATATATATAAAAAAAAAAAAAAAATTATGTGTAAAAATAAAGATCGCTTGTAAAAAGACAAAAGAAAAATATTTTTAAAAGAATTGTAGAAAACCAACAAAACCAATTCTCTCAAAATTTGTATTGTCCCTAGAATCTTCCAATTTTATTTTGGAATTTGTTTTTACTACCATCAACATTGACCGGTACGATAATCTATTTTAATGGTTCTCAAGGTTTGCATGTACCCATATTTAGGGACAAAGCTTCAAGAACAGTGCAATATCAATCTGCAAAAGATTTTCTCAATTTCTATACATACTAATTATATTATACACACGTTGATCAGAAAAGCAAACATATAAATCATAACAAGGAAAGATATAATAAGTGGAACAGCCTTTACCTTAAATCTGCCAACCCAAAGCATTTCATGCCAAGACAATTTGCTCGGCTTATATTCTTGCATTTCTGCCCGCCGAAAACTGGTCCTCTAGATGGCCCCTCGGGAAAAGTCCATGATTACCAAATTAATACGTTCTTCACTTCTTTCGTGATTCGTTTTAATTTAAACATTTTATTTTATGTGTCTTTTGAATTATTAACTATTCTGACTTATATTACTTTTTGAATATTTTTCAAATACATAAAATTTAATCAAGGTAAAACCGAATTATAAAATATATGAATTCATATAACAATCTGGTTAATTAAGTTAATACATACATATATATATATATATATATATATTTAGGTGACCATTGGGTAAACCTACTTTTTGCAATGACTCATAAATTATATCAGAGATGTAAATCAAACTGGGCACACACAATGCGATAAGCCTAAATGAAATGCGTTGGCGTGGTAGGAGAATAGATAGCTATACTCTCAAGATTCATTAATTAAAAAAAAAAAATCCTTTATTTATTTTTTATTACAGTTGATTTTCATAAACGTGGAAAATTTATAGCAAACAATGATTATATTTAATTTTTCATTATGTGAAACACAATATTATTTTTTATTACAGTTGATTTTCATAAACGTGGAAAATTTATAGCAAACAATGATTATATTTAATTTTTCATTATGTGAAACACAATTATGGCTTGCATACTTTCTTGGAGAATAAAGAAATACAGGGAAAGCAGTATGCGAAAGTATAATCCTTTTCAAGTTTTAGAGTGAACTTTTCTATAGATCTAATGGTACTTTGTATTTCCAAGTTTTCTGTTGCATAGTACCCCATTTAGAGGAGGACCAAACGACAACTTTTGTGCTGCTTTCTTGGCTTATCATTCACTTGGGGGTGTACATACGTCGGGTTGGTTTGATTTTCATTAAAATATAACCAAATCAACAATGTCGGTTTTCTAAATCTATAAACCAAATCAAACTAATATACAATCGGTTTTTATATTTTGGTTTTAATCGTTTTTTTCGGTTTTTTCGATTTTTCGGTTTTTTTCTTGTTTTTTTTACAGTTATAATGTGATTGAAGAAAAAATTAAATGTTTTCACTAAAAAGATAAAAAAAATAAAAATAATGGTCATAGAGTAGTTCCAATTAAAATTAAGTTGGCAAATTACTAAGACGTTTAAACTACTATCTCTCAAAGTAATATTATGTGGATACTCAGTGGTTCAATTTGTAAGTCACTAGTCATAATAGCTTTTCTGAAAGTTTCCTTCACATAAAATGTGAGCATAAAGAAGAATAAAAAATTGGAGACAACTTATTAAAAATTTAACTCCATAAAATAATTAACTATAACATAATTCCACAAGAAAAAAGAGAAAGAAGATAAACAAACCTAAATCAAAACTTGACGAGTGAGGAGAATGAGAAAAGTAAGATGAAAGTAAGATGAGGAAATAATGAGAACTCTCTGAAAACTTGAAAAGTAAAATGTAAAGTGAAGCAATTAAAGAGTTATAGGTTTTTATATTAATATTGGATTTTGTATTAATCTGTTACTAATGGATAAATATTAGGGAAAAGGACAACAATAGCACCTAAAACTAAAATAATATCATAAAAATAGCACTCAAAAGTAAATACCCTATAAATAGCCATAAACTAATTTCACTAGCTAACCTTCACTGTCATACGCTTAAACATAATAAAAAATGTCGTTAAAGTAACTTTCTCTTTCTTTCTTTCTTTTTCATTCACAATTTCCTTTCCATTCAAACTCCCAAACCTCCATTCTTTTACCTTTTTCGATACTTCAATTAATCTTTCTTATTCCATAAATTTTATATAAAATCTCAAAAAATCTACATTCAATTAGCTTCCTATAATTTTTTCCCATTGTAAATTTGCTCAAAATTGATACAAAATAATGGCTTCAACTTCAGTTTTAGTTTCAATAATGATAAAATACGGAGGTCAGTGGATATCTGATGTTGAATTTAAGTGTATCAATGTGGTATAAAAGAGTATCAACTGAGTATAGGGATTACATGTGCATGCAAAGAACTCCCTCTCCCTTTTTTAAAAAGTATATCAATTTGTATAAAAGTGTATCAATGTGACATAAAAATGTATTAAATGGGTATAAAGACTGTATATGCATCCATAGGTTCCCCTTCTCTTCTTTTTTTAAAAGTGTATCAATGTGGTATAAAAGTGTATCAAACTGGTATAAAAGAGTATCAATTGGGTATAGAGACTGTATGTGCATGCAAAGGTTCCCCTTCTCTCTTTTAAAAAATGTGTATCAATCTGGTATAAAAGAGTATCTATTGGCATATTCTTTTTTTTATCTTTACATGCATCAAAACATCTCCGACTCACCGTGATTGAGTCAGCCTCTAAGAAGAGCATCTCCGACTCACCGTGATTGAATTAGCCTATAAGAAGAACATGGATCAAGACATGACTTTTCTCTTACCTTGAAACCTCATTATTTTATTTTTTTCTTCTTCAAGTTTAAAGAACTATGACATTGCTTCAAGTACAAACCTGTATGTAATGATTCTGTAAAATAATCATCATTAACAACAAATTTGAGGTTAAAATTGACCGCTTTACCCGTTAATTTTAACTTTCCTTTATTTCCTATTTTTTGCTTCATGTCCATAGTTTCCAATGCTCCAATGCAAGAAACAACAAATTAATTTTTGATATTGATCATAAAATAGAGCAGATTGATCAATGCATAATAGAGGAGAACAAAAGAAGATTTGAGAAAGTATATTTAAAAAAGAAAAGTGATTTAAGAGTAACAACTATAAAGAGCATTTAATTTCCTTAATTGTGTAAGGAGAGTGGTTTTGGGCCAAGTGGCTAAAAAAAGGAAATAAATTGGTCGACTGGCTCCAATTGTCCATATTTTCATAGTGTCGCCCATTTCTTTTTAAAATGGTCAGTTCATGTCCTTTTTCCCAAATATTATAACTAAAGGCCCAAGAATATATATCTATTTTCTAAATATAAAAAAGTTATAAAAGTAATTAGAAAGTAGATTATAAGTAATATTCTTTTACGTATAAAAAATTAAAATTATATATGTATTAAGTCAGTTCGGTTTAGGTTCGGTTTGATTTTATTTTGGCTAATACCAAATCAAATCAAGAATGATCGTTTTTTTTTAACACCAAACCAATCAAACCAAACCATAAGTCGATTTTTTTCCTCGGTTTGGTTTGATTCATCGGTTCGATTTGACTTAACGGTTTGATTTGTACACTCCTAGTCATTATATATATATGTTCACAAATGTCAGATACATAGATGATATGTGATAAAGTTGCTTATGATTGAACAAAATATGTCATTTTTGATACGTGACAATTTTTGATTGAGATTTACAACATAATTTAAACATGTGAAGATTGTATGTGATTGATCAAAACATATCATTTTAGACACATACAACTTTTGACTAAGATCTACAACATTATTTGAACATGTAGAGGTTGCTTGTGCTTTGCCAAAACATGTCATTTTAGACACATAAAACTTTTGATTGAGATTTACAACATCATTTGAATACGCAACATCATTTTGTTGGCCGTAAATTTGACTGAGATTTGAAATCACCTTGACATGTGACATGAGTTTGAGCTTCAAGATGATATGAACCTCGGACTTGAACTCAACAAAATAAATTTATTTATTTGTAAAGTCCCAATATAATTATTCAACTCAAATTAATGAACATAAATTAATCTAAATCTTGTATCAATTTAACCAAATAGAGTTTATATGTCTATAAATTACCCCTATGTTAAAAAATTTCAAGGTGTAAACTTGCTGAAAATTGATTTCTAGACTTGAAGTATAGCCAATTTTGATTTTTGTAATCTCAAGGCACTCGATAATATGTATTTGCAGTAGAGTAAGACCCTTTAAACAACTTGTTGAAACAATTTTTTTCAATTTATGGTAGAAAATACATCCTCCATCTTTGCCTTTGATCTTTTCCAAATTTGGAGATGTAATCATCCAACTCTAAAATGAATAAAATACGTTCCTTGTGATCTTTTTTATGCTTACATAACTTCCAACGACTATATAAAAACAGTTGTTAATTAAATTTTTGTGCATACCATTTCTTTTCTTGTTCAATTTTGTAAAGTTTCTTAAAATCTTGCTGACATTATGTTTAATTTCCTATTGAGTGTAGGCCATCTTCTTTAGGTGAATTCAAAGACGTAGGCCTCCATTGTATTTAAAAAATTAGAGCAAATACTTTCTCAATTAACTCTTTAAAGTTCATTTAGCAGTATATCGTTTTCGATCTTTGAATTTGTGCTCCTATAATATAACATTCACATTTTAAATTAAAATTGTAATTCATTTGATCATGTTTTTTTTTCAGAACTATAAATGGAGAGCTGTAACATAGCAAAGATTAGCCGCCATATTCCTTCGGCATTGTTGCGGTTACTTTTTTTTTTTTTAAAGAAAAAAACTTAACTTCAGTTTTGTGTATTACCTAATCCATTTTTCATGGATACACAATTTTTTTATTAAGAGAAATCTTTCTCCGAATTACTCCCTCTCCGTCTCTATTTATATGATAAGTTCAGACTTTGTGTTTGGTATTAATCGACATGCATTTTCTCCTTTCAATAAATTGAACACCTTCTAGAAAAGAAGAAAAAGAAAAAGATAAACTAAACAAATTTTAATTTACTACTCCTAAAAGAAATAATGAACTAGTTTTCATCTAGAAAAAAGATTCTTGCACATATTTTTTTTGTTGTTTTTAGCTAAAAGATACATTTGTTTATGGAGAAGCTAGCTGGCATACGTACTATAATGTAACAAAATATCATTGAATTAAGTGATCTTAAACACATCACGTGGATTATTTAAATTAAAAAGTTACTAAATATTAAAAAGGACATTAAGGGGGAAATTAACGGTCCCTTTTTGTTGATAATCTTGTTATTTGTGTTGCAAGTTGTTGGATCTTGCATGTTAAATTTCTGCTCAAATTTAATGTGTTTTTTAGGTGTCTCTTTAGAATAATAGAGGTGAATAAACCTATAATTGATTGATGCATCAGGTTAGTGTTTTTGGTCTTTTTATTCTTTCTCGTACTATATGATTGTGTCTTTGTGGATTCTGTGTATGACATTAATGTATGATTAAAATGGATTGTGGAAATTGACAGTACAAATATAGTCTTTTTTTGTGTTGCATGTTAAATTTCTGCTCAATTTTTGTGTTCTTTCTTGTACTATGATTGTGCCTATAAGAAATTTGTGTGTGTCACGCCCCAAAATCCCATCGGGCCGGACTGGCACCCGAAGCCGAGAAGGCCCGGGAGAATCCATTCAGATACCTGTACTTTCAGTTACATGTCACCAAAAATTTGGATAGCACTTCGTTGCATACAGAAGGGTCTAATTACCTGTATCAGCACAACACGCACAAATATATATATATATAATACTTGGCCGTCGGGGCCACCACATATACAAATATAACATCACTATATAAACTTCCATGACTTTACCCTTCCTTATGTCTACAAAGCCTCTAGGATATACATGACATAACTAGGGTCGGGACAAACCCCCGCCCACACATGACTCCTGTACAATAACAAAACATAAGGGACCGACTCGGAAAGCTCCGAAGCAAACTGGAGCTCACCAACAATAGTTGTATGACCTGGCTCCTATCTATGCTGTGAATGAGCTGAAGCACCTGTGCCTGCAGCATGAAATGTAGGTCCCCCGTGAGGGACGTCAGTACGAAATATGTACTGAGTATGTAAAGCTGTAAATAATCATATGTGATATGGGGGATCAAGAAAATCAGACGCAAGTGAATAAATCATAATAGAAGTGAACCACACTTCATAAACACTTTTAGGATCATGTACATTATCATTAATCTGAATTGGATTCTTGAATTCAAACACATTTGTGGAACGGTATACATTCGTTCATTTTATTCTTTACAATTATCATTCGCCATTACCTCCTCCTCCCGAACCTCCAACCACCTAACAATAATCAATACTGTAACCATTAGGCTGCCCCCAGTACATATCAACTGTAATCATATCAAATATCGGGATCGGCCCATGCTAGGCTTAAGCCCCTGAGCTACCACCCACACGTATATCAAGTAACACACATAAGAGATCTTTCCAATAACTTAGTTCAAAAGCTTTTGAGATTATTACATTAGTGTTCATGCCAATATAGTACCGTTGGAATAATGATACATCAATAGGAACCAAGTAATAGACTTTCTATACAATAACGATGTAATAAAGACTCATTGGTACATCAACAATGTGTTTCGAAATCATCAATATCACAACAATGAAATAGGAGCCTTTTGGTATATCAATGAAACATTTTGACACTTTATAGAATGGAAACAACTTCGTTGGTAATGCAGAACAATACATGTTTTTAGACAACCTCGGAATCTTACTTGATGGAACATTGGTGTTTTCATGCCAAAGAACATCACTAGAGTATGCTTTACATACCTCGTTGTAGATTCGGATACCAATTCAACACAACTTCCCGCCTTTACAAATCACTTATCTACAATGAAATGTTTGGCATCTAGTATTAGCAACCCAACACCACAATTCTCTTCCATAATTTCATACAACCAATATTTGCAAAGCATTCCAAAAACCAACTTGAACAATAGGTTTATGTGTATATATATATATAATCATCATTTCAATACCACATCATCACACCAAATCCCTTCACAATTCAACATAATCCAACCATGCACCAGAATAATCCAACATCATTTCCAATCATCTTTCAACAACAATCAAATAACATACTTCTTATGCTCACATGCATATATATACATATCCATATAAATAACACCAACATAATTTACATCCTTACCATAAAATGGCCCTTTTGATTTCGAAGTCCTGTTGGCACAAATAAGGGGTGCTTCTCGAAGCCCTTGAGACGGTGAACACAACTACGGAATCAATTTGGATTTTCTACGGTTGAATCACAAGATAATTGGAGTTGAACTTAGGCTAGGGTATCTTATTCTTCAATAATTTGGATGATAAATGATGGATATGAGGCTAAGTATATGTATATAATGACCAATTTTCGTCCATGAGGTGATGGAAAATGACCATATTGCCCTTAAAATTTAAGTAAATCCGAATCTGTCCTTGGTGGACTGTTTTGATAGGCTAAAGTAAATCGACCATAACTCTTTGCTCCGATAATGGATTTGGGTGAAACCAATTGCATTAGAAAGAAGACTCTCAGGGCTTCTCATCGATATATAGCAGCTCACACAGTTCATTTTTTACAAGGAGTTATGATCGTTTAAAGTCGACCCAAAAATCTGTTTGGCTGCAGTACTTTTGTGTGCAGAAAATTTTTGCACATTTACTGTTCATTGCGTCCACCGTTTTCAAGTTTCAAACATGCTCGCTTATATCCGATACTCATCTGTTTTCAGAAATCTTTATATCGTTGGAAAGCTAACTCGATAAACTTCGCATAGAAACTTCGACGAGCAAATTCCGGTATAAATAAAGTCGATTCCTATACACATATAATCAAACTATACACTTGAAACCATCTCAAAATAATCAATACTCATACTTAAACTCATATACACCTAACTTATGATCAATACATATACTCCAACACATATAACCATGGCTAATGCACGTAATTAAGTACGGGGTGTTACAGTGTGTGACATTGATGTATGGTTAAAAGGGGTTGTTCAAATTGTGGAATTGTGTGTTTTAACAGAAATATGTAGTGCTTTGGGGGTATGGCAAATAACTAGACTCATGCATGTTCAAATTTCTGCTCGATTTTGGATTTTCTTGATACCCATTTTGAGTAATAGAGGTGAAGAAAGAAACCATTTCTATACTAATTGAATCACACACAAACACACTAAATCACACTCTCTACCATCTTACTCACAACAACTGACTGATGAATTAGGTTAGTGTTTTTTATTTTTGGTCAGTTTTTGTGTTCTTTATTGTATTGTGAATGTGCCAGTGTTGAATTTGTGTGTGACATTGATGTGGAAATTGTGGAATTTGTATGTGTTGGCAGTAATAATGTAGTCCTTTTTGTTTGTGGTACAAGTTGCTAGACTCAAATGGGTACTTGCATGTTAAATTTCTTCTCAATTTTAGTTTCTTTTGGCAAGCCTTTTCAAACAGTCCTTTTATGATCTTTGGTTGGGGGTAAGGGTGTCAATTGGGCCAGGCCGGTTCAACCTGGAACCGGCCCATCACTTTTAAGCGGGTTGTGGGCCGTTTCGGGTCCGGGCTAGGTTTAACGGACCGATCTGATTCCAGACCCAACAGTAATATTTTTAGAAACAATCCAGGACCGGCCCAATAAATCAAACCCGGTCCAACACATGTAAACCCGGTCAAAACTTAAAAGAAAATTAAAATATTTTTTCTCCAATATACACTATATATACCCATCTATATACATTTTAAATAAGTTAAACATTATACACACAATATATATACACTATATATATATATATATATATATATTATATACTACATTAGAATTTAAAAAACATATACACAATTACACATGTAATCATGTATACGACTATACGTTAGTTAAATGTATATACTACTTTAAATAAAACATATACTACAAGATATATACTACAATATATATACTAATTTATACAACATATACACATGTATACCTTAAATATATACTACTTTAGAATCTATAGAAAATATGTACACATATATACGTACCATTCAATATATGTACTACTTTAAATAAAACATATACTACAAGTTATATACTAATTTATAAAACATATACACATATATACGTTAAATATATACTCTTTTAGAGTCTATATTCTATATATACACATATATACGTACCATTCAATATATGTACTACTTTAAATAAAACATATACCACAAGATATATACTAATTTATATATACTATAATATATACACACACTATTTATATAGTTATATACTAATTTATAAAACATATACACATGTATACGTTAAACATATACTCTTTTAGAGTCTATACTCTATATATACACATATATACGTACCATTCAATATATGTACTACTTTAAATAAAACATAGACTTCAAGATATATACTACAATATAATATATATACTAATTTATAAACATATACACATGTATACGTTAAATATATACTCTTTTAGAGTCTATACTCTATATATACACATATATACGTACCAATCAGTATATGTACTACTTTAAATAATATGCTACTTAATATAATAAATTATTAATACTTGAGGTTTTGAACTTAAAAGAAATTTATTTTTTCATTATGTGTATATACGGTTATATGTTTGTTATGTTTAATTGTCTATTGCTTAGTATAAAACTTGATAGTAAATTAGTAATATATTAAAACTAAGTATTTAATTTAAACTAGAAATTCAATTTAAATCATTAAATGGAAAAAAATTACAAAATAAGGAGTGAATGAATGTTATATTTTATTGATTGCAAAATGATTCAAAATTTATAATGTACGTGAATGAAAAATCTACAAAATTTTCATCATTTTTTCCAACTCATCCATGTTAATATTAACGGGAACTGACATAGGATAGTCAAAATCAATAGGGGCAAACCCATGTATTGGACTTGATTCTGTTAAGTTCTTCCTTGAAGTCATAATTTCTTCAAGTTTCTGTTCGTCTTTCGACTCCACCTCCATTCCTTGATTTCTTCGTTCCGCTCTAATCCAATCTCTAAGGCAAATTAGAACATTCATAGCACTGTTTCCCAATGAGTATCGGTTGTCTCCAAACTGTTGTCGTCCCTAACTAAAAGCGCTCTCCGATGCAACGGTTGACATTGGAACATTTAATATATCTCTAGCTAATCTTGAAAGCACGGGATATTGTGTTTCATTATTCTTCCACCAATCCAATATGTTGATCCGTCGTCTGCGATCCTCTCTTCCCGATAAGTTGTTGTGTAAGTTCCCGCCTCAACACTATTCCAACAATTTAAATCATAAAAGTAATCAGGAAAACCACTATGTGCCGGGATTTTAGAAGATGATGACTCTTCGGGGGATGAGGAGCAACAGTTGGAGTGATATTTGTCGGTACAACTAAATCAAGTAAATCAACATAATGGTTATATAATTTATCTAGGTAAGCGTTTGCATCACCCATAACCATCCACAAATCTGGTTGTTCTTGTTCTTCATCATCAGAATCATTGTTAGTATTTATCTCTAAGTTAGAATAAAGAAGAGTACTAAAGTGGCACATAGTAGTATATTTCATACGCGGATTTAGCATAGCATCTACCAAGTAAATAGGGGGAATCGAAAAAAAATATTTTTTAAATTTAGCAAACATAGCACCAACAACTTCTTTATAACCTTCTTTATTCTTATATTCTTTGACCAAACCAGAAATATCAGCTATATATGCTAAAATATTACCAACAGTAGGATAATAAGCACCGAAAAATTCAATTGTAGCTATATAAATTTTTTCCAAAAAATTAACAAGATCATCAATTACAGCCAATCAGAATCATGTAGCATACATTCAGCCGAATCAATAAATGAACCACAATGTTGATTAAAAGTTGGTGTAATAGGAACTCTATAAGTATGACAAGTTTTTAAAAAAATCACAGGCATCAATATCGATGCAAGTCCATTTTGTTCACATTTAACTTTAAATTTTCTGATTTTTTTCTTCGATTATTTCCTTGAATAAAACCAACAACAAGCCGGATTTTTTCAATATAAAGCTCAAAAAATTCAAGACCATCTCTTACAATTAAATTATATATATGACAAGCACACTTAACATGAAATATTTCAGGTAACAGTGGAGAGAGCCTAACTTTTAACTTTGTAATAACAGTCTTGTTGTTAGAAGCATTATTAAAAGCAATACATAAAATTTTATTTTCAATACCATAAAATTTTGTAACTTTACCAATCGAGTCAGCAATAAATTCTCCAGTATGTTTACGATCTTCATCATACAAAAAAGCTAGAATACGTTTTTGCCTAACAAAATTACTATCTATCCAGTGAATAGTAATGGTTAAATAATCATTTTTATTAACAGCACAGCCAAGATCAGAAGTTAGAGCCATTCTACATTGAATATTTTTTAATAATGTAGATAAATAAAAAACATATGTGAATGAAGTCTAAAAATATCAGCCCCGACAAGTACTTCTAGAAATACCATTAAATATAGGATTATAAATTGCTTGAATATAATGAATAAAAGCATCAAAAGAAGAAAAACTGAAAGGCAAACAACCCACAACTATCATTTTTGTTATTTCTTCCCGGTCCCTCAATTTATTATACTTCTTAATTACCTAACCAGTTGTTGGGTCCATTCTAGTTTCTGTTGGCCCACCAACATCCTGGCCACCTTTTGCAATAAATAACTCTCTTTCGTGATTATCACTTATATGTCTCATTAACGTACCCGTACGCCTTTGCTTGCCTCCTCTTTTATGCTTATATAGTTGTTGACAAATATTACATTGCACCTCAGTATCTGGTATACGTGTAAAAAAATTATCATGCAATACTAGTTGTTTTACGAGCTCTTGGGGAATGGGGAGGACGGGGAGGGAGATTAACCGATTCAGATCTAATATTAGCATTTCCTATTGCGGGTGTCTTACCAATATTTTCATCATCTTCATCTAAATCAACCGCATCTACTTCATTTTCTTCTTCTATACTGTAATTTTTCTGAGCTTCTACATAATCCATAGCGTGAGCACCTACACCTACTTCTTCCTCAAAAGGTTGACTAAGAGGTACCGGAGGCGGAGGCACACGGGTATATCTACTACTTGAACTGCCTCTACCGACAGTAATTCGCTTTTTACTACCACTACCATTTTCGGGATAAATTTTTTTTACACTTTTGTGGCGAGGTTTCTTAATTTATCCATAATATAAATCAAACTAAAAAAATTTAAAATACACAAATATAATAAAATTAAATATTCAACAATTAATACACTAATTCAAAATTAAAAGTAGGAGATGAAACGACAATACCAAATTTTGAAAGTATCTGAAAGTTGCGACTTTAAAAACTTCCACTCTTACTTTGTAATCGCAAAATTAAAAAAATAAATTTAGCACTTTAAGAAATATATAGAATATTTGAATTTTGAGAATTGAGATTTGAGAGAGAATGAGATTTGAGAGAATGAAAATTGTGTGAAAATGATTTGAAAGCGTAGGGTATTTATAGAATTTTTTTTGGATTTAAAAAAATATGTTGATTGATTTTTTCTTTTATTAAAAAGGGCATATAGCCATTTTTGGGGCCCAAACGGTCATATAGCCGTTGGGCCCACCGGTCCAATTTTATAAATTCTGATTTTTTTTTTAAATTATATCCGAGCCTGGATCGGTTTTGGTCCGGGCCGAGTTAACCGGGCCCAATTTTAAAATTGGCCCAGCCCGGGACTCGGTACCCTACAGTACATGGGCTGATCGGGTCGGGTTGATTAAATGGACCGGTTCGGATCGTGTCAAATTGGCCTGTTTGACAGGTTTAGTTAGGGGTCTATAAAAAATAATCCCTTTTATCTCATAACTGAGGTAGTGGTATGAACTGCGTGTACTTATCCTCTCCAGACTCCACTTGGTAAATATACTAGCTATGTTGTTGTTGTATTATTCACCTGACTCAATATTCTAGAGGATTACTGCTTAAATTTGAATACATTCTTGAAAGCAAGATCTTATTGTGTATTTTTATTGTAGCCAAATGATGTGCCCATGTACGCAAGAAGATGCAAGCATTGATAGAAATTGTAGTGACAACTGTTGAAGTTCTTTGTTATGTAGTGATAATTGATTATGACAATGTAATTGCATGATTGGACCAAATGTTGTGGAGTGAATGATGTTTTTAGTTGATGGCAAAACTAATGATACACTACCTTATCATGATATTTTTGTGTTAAAATTTGTTGCTCTTAATTGATATTAGTTTGTGGGGGTCAAAAATCACCGCTAATAAACCCCGCAAATTCATAGCAAACTCTGCTATTGTCACTGTTTTATTTCTTCGTGATTAATGTTTGACTGTTTGACATTGCAGTTTCTCGCGTATATATATTCTTATCTAAATTCATGACGAGTTGTATCTCTAGAGAAATTATTTGGGATATCAATCATATCATTCAATTCAATGCGCCTCAACGTTTTTCCTTTTCTTTTTTTGTGTTTGGCAAAAGATATTCTTTCAACAAAATTGTCCTTGCCATTCAAATTTGGGCTTATATTTGCCCTTCAACTGTTAAGTCTCATATCTCCACTTGTGGTAGTAGACTATATGGTGACAACTTGGATTCCTACACGCTTTGTTTGGCCTGATCAGGGAAGACGTGTTTGCTTGAGTGACACATTTACTGGGTTAACATTACCCATAAGGTGTCACATTTATTCCATAATGGCTATTTTCTGGCACGCTGATTTTTCATTTCTCATGTTTGCGTTTGCTGTTGGACTAGCAGTCCAAGAGAGACCTACAAATCATTGAATTTGTTCAATCACAATGGAGTGCAAGGGTTTGTGGTTGCAAATGCCTAAATTCTGACGCTGAATGGACTCACAATCCAGCTATCAATTTCTCTTTTGGCCAATTTTAAACATAATTTTAACTTCTCAAGCTTTTCGTGTAATCTAAAGACTTAAAACTTTCTCTTGTTGTGGAGTTCGATCTAGGGAATTTTGAATTAAAAGTGACAAATAAGTTTATCAATTAAGTGTGAGTCCTTCAAGTTTTAAGAAATAGGTAAAAGTGACAAATTTTTTTCAGTTTTTTATTTTAACATTTTCGCTCTAACAACTATAGAAATTGTCGCAACAACTATAGAAGTTGTTCCAACAACCATCAAAATTGTTTGACAATTGTGCAAAGTTTTTCAACAACTGTTCGAAATTGTTGGACAACTTTGATAATTGTTGGAAACTTAATGCAATTGTCGAAAAACTTTGATAATTATTGAGACAACTAATGCAATTGTCGGACAATATTCTCATGATTGATACATCATTTATCTCTACAATATAGGTGGCAAGTGAAGTTCAGCCACGGGTCAATGCATCAAGAACTCACAATGCTTCTTACGAGCTAATACAAATATTGACAACTGAAAGTCTTTTGAACACGGCAACCCCAATACCATTTAAAATCCACAACACTAAATCTGATTCAATAGGTTAGTGGGTAAGTACGATCCTAGTTGGCATGCTAGGTGAAGTACTTGTAAATTCTAGTTGTCTTGTCACATAATTGCCATGTCATGTCATGTAATTAAAAAAAATTATCATATACTATAAAGGTATTTGTGGTCTTTATACTTACGGTGGGATAATTTTGATATCAAAATAAAAGAGAGGATTCAAACTTCTCAAATTTGACCTTAAAGTGCATGTTATTGCACTCCATGAAACACGAGCATAAAATACATGTTACTCCTGACCCGCATGAGTTTCAATTGTGTACGATCCAAAAAAAAAAAAAAAAAAAAAAAAAAAGGATGAGTCGATACTCGATCGTCTTTGATCATCACAATAATTCATTCAAATGTGAAGACATACATGAGGGGTCAACTTAAAAAAAAACTGTACAAATACAAATATTGTTTGATTTTGGACTTAATATACTATATAGTAAGTGAAGGCTTGTGAGCGACCAAGGCTATCCTTGTAATTTCATTTCACATTTTTCATATCTTTATGTGTTACTCTTTCAGGTGTCCACCTAATTTTCATCACCCCTTTCATTCTATTCTTTCCTTGACTTTGGCATTTTTTTTTTTTTCATATCTCTTTAGCTCCGAATTACTCTTTTACAACAATGATTTTATACTTTTTACTATGCTTGAAATTTCTTTTCTTAATATTTCATTTAGATAATTCTAATGACGTTTTGGTGGATTGTCTTTCCTATTGTTGCTTCAGCTATTTTTACGTTTTTGGTGAGTTTTTTTCATTTTTTTATACCCAATTTAGGCATCTTGATTTTTTCACTTCTGCAGTTAATAATTATTTGTATTCTTTATTTTGGTGTCGTAATTTAATATTGGTGTCTTTGATTTTCTTAATGTATTTGTTTTGTTTTTCTCCACTTTTTCTTTGTTGAATAGTATACATGCAACTATTTTTTTTACATGTTTTTGTTAAGCTTAACTGAGATTTTGTTTTCATTCTTTTATTATTTTTTTAATTTACATCATTTTATTTGGTATTATTGTTACAATGTTAGTTTTGATATTATTTATCACTAAAACAAAAGATAAACCCGCGTACAAAGCATTTCATGTAGTAGATTTTGTGAAAGTCATAAATAAATTATTTATCACTAGGATTGATAAATTATGTAGACGATTTTTGATGCTTAATGTGCTGAACGTCGGTATCTAATTTTACTAATAAATTGAAGCCTAGAATCATGTGCTAGTTAGGGGAGAGGGGAGGGCATAGAGATATGTAAAGTGTGAGAGAGAATGTGTAAGATTATGATATGCCTAAAATTGTAGGGCAAGAAGATATTTATTGTCTGAGCTGAGTTCTTCAAAGAAGAGGCAAGACGACTGAGTAATCCTAATCTGATTTTTTATTATAAGAATGACTGATCTATCTGATAGAACTTCTCAGGTAAATGCACAATTTTTTTTTCAATAGGTTTTTTTGCTCCAATTTATTTTAAATGACCCATCAATGAGTGTTATTGTTGTATAACATGGCAAAATAAGTATTGTTAGTGCAAAATAGTTGAATCTCTTTGTTTTGTTTCTGCAGAGACAAAGTAACATGTTGGGCAGAGGTATTGCTTCAATAGCTAAAAAATTATGTTTAATTAAAAAAAAAAATTGAAAGAGAGGAGCATAATAACAAGTGGTCCTCACAAAGAAAGAACTTGAATTAGGGGAAAGAGGTTTGTTATGAGCAAACAAGGCTCTGCCCAATCTATCTCCTCTTCAAGAGGGATGTAAATTGTGAGAGAGAATATGTAAGATTATGATATGAATATAAAAAAACTTGAATATTCATAGCACGTACACACATATATTATAGTATTGAAGAGCATATAATACATTTATATATATATATATTAAAAAATTAAACTTTTTAAGCTAAAGCAGAGAGTGATTGTTAAGGAAATCCAAAATTGTAGGCAAGAAGATATTTGTTGTCTGATCTGAGCTCTTCAAATAAGAGGCAAGACAACTGAGTAACCCTAATTTGATTTTTCGTTGTAAGAATAGCTGACCCATTTGATGAAACTTCTCAAGCAAAGGCATAATTTTTTTTGTCTTTCAATAGGTGTTTTTGCTCTAATTTATTTTAAATGATCTATCAATAAGTGTTATTATTGTATACCAGGGCAAAATAAGTATTGTTATTGAAAAATAGTTGATCTCTTTTTTTATTTATGCAGAGACAAAGTAACATATTGGGCAGAGTTATTGCTTAAATGACTAAAATTAAACCTGTCAACTAGATCGGGCTAGCCCGTTCCGGCTCGATTAGTCCGACCTGATTTGATCCGACCCGATAGGCGACCAGATAATTGAGCCTCTGATCCCAGATTGGGCCGTATAAGATGGCCAACCTGGTGGATCAGCCCAGTTACAAAATTGGACCTAGCCTATCGGTGACCCGGACAGGACCGAACCTATATTATTTTTTAAAAAAAATTATTGGAGTCATTTGAATTTTGGTCCAAAATGGACTGCTGGCCCAACAACTATAATGCAGTTTGAGGTCCAACGGCCATTTGGCCAAAATTTCTTTTTTTGTAAAAAAAAAAAAAAAAAAAAAATTAACTCAAATTTTTTCTATTAATATCCCAAATTCAAATTATTTTTCACACAATCTTATTCTCTAATTCTCCCAATCTCTTTCAAATATTCTAATTATCTTCTAAAGTACTCAATTTTATTTTGCAATTACAAATATCAAGCGAAAGTTTCTTAAAGTCGCAATTTTCGGATACTTTTAAATTTGATATTGTCGTTCCATCTCTTACTTTTAATTTTTAATTAGTGTATTAATTGTTGAATATTTATTTTTAATATTTTTATGTATTTTGAATATTTATTAGTTTAATTTATAATATGGACAAATTAAAAAACCTCGGTAATAATAGCAAAATTTGTTTGTTCCGAAAGTGATAATGATAGTAAAAAATTAATTGATGGAGATTCCGGTAGAGGTAATTTAAGTATTGGATACACACGTGTGCCTCTGGTACCAATTAGTCAATCTTTTAAGGATGAAATAAGTGTAGGTTCTCACGATATGAATTATTTAGAAGCCCCAAAAAATAATGGTATAGAAAAAGAAAATAAAGTAGACGCGGTTAATTTTGATGTAGATGATGAAAATATTGGTGAGACACCTGAAGTCGGAAATGCTAATGTTAGATCCGAATCGGTTAATCTTCATCCCCGTCCTCCCCGTGCCCCTGCAAGATCTCGTAGAAAAATTAGTATTGCATGAATTTTTTTTAGAAATAGAAGGAGAAAGTAAGGTGCAGTGCAATATTTGTGAAATTATATATGAGCATAAAATTGAAGGTAATAAAGAGGGTACGGGTTCGTTGATGAGACATTTAAAAGATAGACACGCAAGAGAGTTAAGTATTGCACAAGGTGGTGAGACTCTTGGCGGGCTAGCACAAACTAGATTGAACCCAACAACTGGTCAATTAGTTAAAAATTACAATAAAATGAAGGACCGGAAAAAATAACGAAAATGATAGTTGTGGGTTGTTTGCCTTTCACTTTTGCTTCTTCGGATGCTTTTATTCATTATATTCAATCAATTTATAATCCTATGTTTATAGATATTCCTAGAAGTACTTTTCGGACATATATTTTTAGACTCAATGCACAATATATTTATTATTTATCTGTGTTATTAAAAAATATTTCATGTAAAATTGTTTTAACTTCTGATCTTGGTCGTGTTGTTAACAAAAATGATTATTTAACAATTACTTATCACTGGATAGATAGTAATTTGGTTATGAAAAAATGTATTCTAACATTTTTGTATGATAAAGATCGTATACACTGGGAGATTTATTTTTGAATCTATTTCTAAAGTAGCAAAATATTATGGTATTGAAAGAAAAATGTTATGTATAGCTTTTGATAATGTATCTAACAATAAGGCTGCTGTTGAGTTGTTAAAAGTTGAACTTTCTCCGCAGTTACCTAAAATATTTCATGTTAAGTGTGTTTGTTATATATATAATTTAATCGTAAGAGATGTTCTTGAATTTTTTGAGTTTTATATTGAAAAGGTCCGGCTTGCTGCTGGTTCTATTCAAGAAAAATAATCAAAAAGCTAGAGTGAGAGAATTTAAAATCAAATGTGAATAAAATGAATTTAGACCTATATTTATGCCTGAAGAATGGAATACTAGATGAAATGCTACTTATACTTATTTAAAAACTTGTCTTATTTATAAAGTTTCTATTACAATGACTTTTAATCAATATTCTGGTTCTTTTTCTGACTATATGCTATATGATTCTGATTGGGCTGCAATTGATGATCTTAATAAATTTTTGAATTTTTTTTATATAGTTGCGGTTGAATTCTTGGTGCCTCTTATCCTACTGTTTGTAATATTTTGGCAAAATGGTTCGATGGACCCTTGTACTATATTTGTTTTGTAAGTTGGACACTTCTACTTACATGTTTATCATCTGGACCCTTGAACCCACTAAAAAGCAACATTTTAAACACTTTTTCAGTGAGTGTAACACACTCGCCCCACGTCAGCTGCCATGCCATCTTCCATGTTATTTTTATATATAAAAAATATTAATATTAAAATAAATAACAAAAAAAAAGAAAACAATCCCCCCTTCCTCTTTTCCCCCCTCTCTTCCCCTTTTTCTTTCTCTTTCCCAGTTTCTTATTATCCTTGTCTCTTTCTTCTTCTTCTTCTTCTTCTTCTACTCTCTCTCTTCTCCTTCTTCTTTTCTTTATAAACCCCAATCAATATATTCTGCTTCTAATGAATAAAAAAAAGTAGTTAAAATTATTAGATTTTATAAAAAAAAATTCATATGAATTCAAGATCCATAATACCCATTTTATATAATTGATTGTTTTAGTTATTTGGTATGAAATTTTAGATGTTTTTGTTAGCAGGTGATTTCATGGTAAAGTAATGAACATCTTTGACTGTGTTCTTCTTCTTGAGTTTGTTTGGCCAGTCAAATTAATGGTAACTGATGTCTTTGAAATTTTGTTAGCAGAATCGGATTCCATGATAAAATTGAAATGCAATTGAAATTTTAATAACCAAAAAGAAGTTCACAGTTTAGATTAGGGATGGTTGTGTTGAAATTGCATTCCAATTTTACCAAAAAGAAGTTCACAATTTAGATTAGGCTGCTATATTTCAATTACATTCCACTATATTCCTTGAAGTTCACAGTCAAATTAGGGGTGGTTATGTTGCTTGGGGGAATAGGGTGGTGGACGGGGGAACGGGCTGGGGGACGGGGAGAGTGCTGGATGGGGTGGGGAACGGTGGTGGACAGGCGGATGGGGTGGGGGACGGTGGTGGACTAGTGGATGGGGTAGGGGACGGTGGGGGAGGGGTGGGGTGTTGAATGGGGTTGGGGGAGGGGGTAGGGCCCTTTCTTTTAAATATTATTTTTGTAATTTTAAAGATATTTTTAAATTTAAAAAGCTGAAAAAATGTTGAATTTTTAAAAAATATTATTTTTAAAATTTTTAAAAATATTTTTAAATTTAAACAGCTGAAAAAATGTGTTTCACTCGCTCATACACGCGTGGCTACACACGCCTCATCCTAGTCAGCCCTTTTAATGCCACATAGGCCTAGTCAACGGTCAAAGGATTTGAAATATTGCTTTTTCGCGGTTTCAAGGATCCAGATGACAAACATATAAGTAGAAGTATCCAACTTACAAAACGGACATAGTACAAGGATCCATCGAACCATTTTTATTTAGCCGGCATTTCTTGTTTGCTTAACGAATATAAGAATAAAGAAGGTTATAAAGAAGCTATTACTGCTATGATTGCTAAATTTTAAAAATATTTTTATCCGCTTCCCCCAATTTATTTGATTGTTGCTATAATAAATTCATGTATAATATAATACTATGGTCGAATTTAATTTTATTATTTATAATGCTTTAGAGATACAACCTGAAGAAGAACCTTCTTTGTTTACGGCTATGAGTGATGTAAACAATTACATGGAAGCATTATATAACCATTATGCCGATTTACTTGATGAAGCTGTACCGACAAATATCACTCCAACCGATGCTCCTCAAGCTCCAGAAGAGCCATCATCTTCTAAAAGGCAGACATATAGTAGTTATCCCGATTACTTTTTTGGTTTAAATGTTTGAGACAGGGTGCAACCTTTATCACACAGAACAAATTCTCGGGAAAATCTTAAGTATTTTCTTTGACAGCCAATAGAGGATCTGCACGCTGAATTGGGGGAAGAATAATGAAAGACAATATCAGGTGCTTTCAAGATTAGCTAGAGATATATTGAATGTTCTAATGTCAACCATTGTATCGAAGAGCGCTTTTAGTCAGGGACGACAACAACTTGGAGACAACCCACGCTCATTGAGAAACAATGCTATGAATGTTCTAGTTTGCCTTAGAGATTGGATTAGAGCGGAACGAAGAAATCAAGGAATGGAGGAGGACCCGAAAAACAAACAAAATCTTGAAAAAATTATGACTTCAAGAGAGTATTCAGCACAATCAATTCCAATGCATGGTTTAGCCTTTACCCCCGTTGATTTTGACTTTCCTATGATAGTTTCTGTTAATATTAACATACATGAGTTGAAAAAAATGATAAAAATCTTATAGATTTTTCATTCGTGTAAATTATAAGTTTTGAATTATTTTACAATTAATAAAATACGATATTCATTCACTCCTTACTTATTTTATTTTACTTAAATTGAATGTCTAGTTTGAATTAAATATTTTTAATAGATTACTAATTTACTATCAAACTTTGCACTAAGTAATAAACATAACAAGTATATATACATATAATGAAAAATAAAAATAATGTTAGCAAATATTACTTAGACAACTAGTATTGACATATAAAAATACTATAAGTTTATCTTTTAAGTGTTGTATGTAAAATTGTAATTTTTTAATATATGTTTAAGAACTTCAAGTATTATTATATTAAGTAGAATACAGTGTAATCTTGTATGTATATATGCGTGTATATTTTCTAAAGTATTATAACATGTAATGTATATATCTTTCAAGTGGTATTTTAAGTAGCATATATTCTAAATATAAGTGTATATATTTTCTATAGACTCTAAAGTAGTATATATTTGATGTATACATGTGTATATGTTTTCTAAAATAGTATATGTATAGTGTATATATGTTATATGTAGTTTTTTAAGTAGTATATATATATATATATATATATATATATATATATATATATTATATTGTACGTATATGTGTATATATTTTATATAGACTCTAAAGTAGTATATATGTGTATATGTTTTTTAAAGTAGTATATAAATAATGTATATACGTTGTATGGAGATTGTTTCAAGTAGTATTTTAAGTATTATATATATTATATTGTACGTATATATGTGTATATATTTTCTATAGACTCTAAAGTAGTATATATTTAATGTATACATGTGTATATATTTTCTAAAATCTAAAGTAGTATAATATGTAATGTATATATGTTATACGTTTATTGTTTAACGTATTTTAAATATATATAGGTGTGAATATATAGTATATATTGAAAAAAATATGTAATTTTGAATTTTAATTTTTTTATTACATTTTGACCGACTTGGGCCGGTCACAGGCTGATTAGGCAGATTTTACTGTTGGGACCGAACCGGATCATCCATTAAGCCTGACCCGGGATCGGTCCAGCCCAAAAACCGCTAAGAAAAATTGGGCCGAAGTGGACCAGCTCGATTGACAAGTATGACTGAAACACTGCACGGGGCACCTTCAATTTCTTACTATCATCTATTTATCCAAGGTAACATGTTTATCTTTAATTTGTAACCGCGAGAATCGTGTGATATCAAAATATTTTGTGCCACATGTTCCTAGGCTTACAAGTATATATTTTTCTTTCTTCATTTGCAAATAGGATGGACGTTCGGTATTTGATTCGGTATTTTTAAAATTTGAATTCGATAATTCGATAATCGGTATTTAAACATAGATACCATACATCATACTTATAAATATCGGTTCGGTAATTCGGTATTCGGTAAATTAAACTTCGATTCGGTATGGTATTTGGTAATACCATATTAAAGTTGGAGATGTACAAATATACGTTTAAACTTCAAAAAGTATCTTTAATAGAAACCTTATTTAGTATTTTTTTTGTTGTTTTTTACGAATTTATTATTAAGTTCAAGTGATTCTTTGAAATGACCAGTACTATTGTCTAAGTTATATATATATATATTCGATATTCGGTAAATATCGAATAGCAAACAGTATTAATATCTTGTACCAAATCTAATTTCAAATATCGAAATATTAAAATTTTACTTCCAAATATCATATCAAATACCAAATAATCGAATATCAATTACCAAATTTTTTGATTGGATTTGATAATTTGATTTTTGGTATTTCATGCCAGCCCTACCTGGAAATACTGGTTGCATTTTGACATAGCGGTAACTTTTCCTTCTTCTACCTCCTTCAGGGTTCAAGCATCTGATGATTTATACAGGGGAGGGCATAGTTATCAGCAACGCATTTCTATTCCGCCGCGAATCCAGCATATCCAACTAATAATGGAGGTTCTTTCTTTCTATTTTATGTTTCTGTATATTAATTATGTGGAAAGTTGTATTTTTAATTTGATAAATGACACAAATTAGGTACTTGGAGAGGAGATAGATTAGGCAGAGCCTTGTTTGCTTACAACAAACCTCTTCCCCTAATTCAAGTTCTTTATATGTGAGAATCATTGTTATTATGCTCCTCTCTTTCAAATATTTTTTTTCTAATTAAACACAATTTTTTTGAATTTGAGATATTGATTGGGTACCATTAGTTTGGATAGAAAGAGAAAAGTTGTCACAATTAAGTGTACTTGACAAGTTAGTCCGTTGTAATATTTTACACAATGTCTCTCTCCTTAGTTTCGCAACTTGCATTATGCTTTTTTGTAAATTTTGTCACTGTTGTAGTGTGTAATTATTATTATTATTGATGTTGGTAATAGTGTAATTATACAAGATAGCAGTAAGCTTCTTGTTTATTCAACAATGGAGAAAGTACAGAGTTTGATAGTGTTTGTAGAAGAAGGGAAAGAAGAGAACTGAGAGAAGAAGAAGATGAGAGAGAAGAGTAAATGCTTGTATTGAATGAATAGAACAATGTACATTTTTTATGTATATATATTAGCTTGTGATATGCCTAACTAACTCAACTAGCCGTTAACTACTTTGTAACTAACTATTAGAACAGTTATAGCTGAAAGCTGGAACCAAGTCTACTTTGTTTTCTGTTTGAGTTCACTACTTCACTACTTCTTCAATGTCTTCAACACTCCCCCTCAAGTTAGGAAGGTGTGAAGATGTCACAGATTCCTAGCTTGGTATTTAGATGAGTTTGTTGAGCTCTTATAGCATGTCTGCAGGTTGATCTTGAGTAGCAATGTAGTGTATCTAGATCATTCCTTGGACTATTTTTTCCCTTATAAAGAAACAATCAATATCAACATGCTTTGTCCTCTCATGATATATTGGATTAGCAGCTATTTGTAGTGCAGACTTGCTATCACTGAACACATCCACAGGTAGTATTGCTTCACTTCCAATTTCCTTCATCAGACCTAGAATCCATACCAGTTCAGCTGTCACTGCTGCAAGACTTCTAAATTCTGCCTCAGCTGAGCTCCTAGAGACAGTGTTTTGTTTCTTTGATTTCCAGGATACTACTGACTCTCCAATCTTCACAAAGTAACCAGTTACAGACCTTCTAGTTTGAGAACAAGCTGCCCAGTCTGCATCACAGTAGGCACTCACTTTATTATCTGAACCACTAGACAACAACACACTTTGACCCGGTTGTCCTTTCACATACTTTACTACTCTGAGTGCTGCCTCCATGTGTGATCTTTTAGGATCTTGAAGAAACTGACTGAGTGTTTGAACACAAAAGGCTATGTCTGGCCTTGTCATAGTTAGGTACAATAGCTGTCCAGTCAATTTTTGATAAGCACCTTGGTTTGCTGGTGGATCCTAAGTAGTCTGTCCATGCTTAACATGCTCATCTAACTGTCTAGATGTTAGCTTGGTGTTGTAGTTCATAGGCATAGCTGCAGGCTTGGCTGCTGATAAGCCTAGCTCAGATAGTAACTCTAAAGCATATTTTCTCTGATGCATCAGTATTCCTTTGTCAGACCTTGCAAATTCTATTCCTAGGAAGTATCTCAGCTCACCTAGATCCTTTATCTTGAAGTTTTGGTGTAGAATTGTCTTGGTCTCTTCTATCAGCTTTACACTATCTCCTGTGATCAACATGTCATCAACATATACTAGTACAAGAATGATGCCTTCTGTTGTCTTCCTGATATACAAGGATGGATCATACTGACTCTGAATGAAGTGAGATCTTACCAAAACCTCTGATAGCTTGGTGTCCATTGCCTTGGTGCTTGTTTAAGACCATATAAGGATTTGAGTAGTCTACATACTGCATTCTCCCCCTGACTAGAAAATCCTTAAGGTAGATCCATGTACACTTCATCATTAAGATCACCATTTAGGAAAGCATTGTAGACATCCATTTGTTGGACACACCAGTGATTTCTAGCTGCTGCTGCAAGTACAGTTCTTACTGTCTTGTCTTCATCTTTACTACTGGAGAAAATGTTTCTTGGTAATCAATGCATTCTCTTTGTCCATAACCTTTTGCTACTAGTCTTGCTTTAAACCTCTCAACTTCACCTGATGCCTTATACTTTACTTTATATATCCATCTGCAACCAATAGCCTTCTTTCCTTCAGGCAAGGTAACAACCTTCCAGGTGTTGTTAGAATTCAATGCTTCTATTTTATTCTTCATTGTTTCTACCCATCTAGGGTCTTTGCAGGCTTCAGAGTAGCTTGTAGGTTCAGTAACACATGAAGTGTTATGACTGAGAAAGTCTACATAAGACACATGATTTGCAAGAGCATGAGGTACTTTCTTTGTGTTTTTGGAAACAAAGTCATTCATCCATGCAGGTGACTTTCTTTCTCTTGTTGACTTTCTTTGATCCTGAGATGCAACTGGTTGAGATGCAGCTTGTGTAGTGGTAGGAATACTCTGGAGTCGTTGCTCTTGTTGAGTAGCCCCTTGACTTCTACTTGACCTCCTTTGGTATACCTTTATTATGGACTGTCTGAGAGTAGGTTCCTTTGGCGGTAGCTGCTCTTGCTGACTGTCTGAGGTAATAGTTCTTTGGGATGAGACCTATATAAGAATCTGCATGACCTCAGTAGTTACTGGATATTGATCTTCTAAAGGGAACACATGTTGAGGTGCCTGAGGCTGCTTCTTGAGTTCCTTAAAAGGAAATATATCTTCCCTGAATGACACATCTCTACATACAGAAAAAATGTTAGTAGATAAATCATATAGAACATATTCCTTAGTAGATAAATCATATAGAACATATCCCTTCTGAGTACTAGAGTACCCCATCATGATGCATGTCCTTGTTCTAGACATGAGCTTATCATGTTCATTTAGTACTTTGGCATAGCACAGACATCCCATTACTCTGAGATGATCACAATTTGGTTGCTTACCATACAATTTTTCATAAGGACTCACAAGCTGAATGACTGGACTAGGCAACTTATTGATGATATATACTGCAGTTAGAACACAATAACCCCAAAACCTTATTGGAATTTTAGCCTGAAATCTGATAGCTCTCGTCACTTCTAGTATGTGTCTGTGTTTTCTCTCAGCAACACCATTTTA
>NC_061112.1:120590262-120666577 GCF_002878395.1 Capsicum annuum | reverse complement strand
AGTGTACCTTGAAAAATCATCAACCACTGTTAGAAAATATCTATTTCCATTCATAGTTGGTACTTTGTATTGTCCCCAAACATCCAGGTGTACAAGATCAAAACAACATGTACTTTGACTGTTAGTAGACACAAAAGATAACCTAGTTTGTTTAGCACTAGGACAAATACTACATTGCTTTATTCTGTCTTCTATTACTTGAACTTCTTGAGATATAACTCTTTTCAGCACACTGGTTGATGCATGTCCCAACCTTTGAGGCCACAGATCTACTTCAGTTTGAGTTCTTTCCACAGCTGGTTTACTAGATGCTTTAGTTGCTATTGCAATCTCTTTCCTTGACTGATCTCTAAGCACATATAGTCCTCCATCAAGCTTACCAATCCCCCTCACCTTTCCAGTACAAAGATTCTGAAAAGCATAGAAATTAGGAAAGAAATTCACTGAGCAATTCCACTCCTTAGTTACTTGTGATACTGATAGAAGGCTACATGTAAACTGTGGGATGTGATAGACATCTGTGATGTTATTTCCTTCTGACAGGCAACTAGTTCCCATATGAGTGACCATTGTAGTGTCACCATTTGGTAGATATACCTTCTTTGTTTTTTCCAACTCTGTAACACTCTTCTTAAGTAACAGGTCTGAGTTTCCAACCATATGGTTAGTAACACCAGTATCTATAATCCATATCTGAGAATCAAAAGAGGCTAGACAAGCAGAAATACCTGCACTTGTTACATTTGCAGACTCACAAGGTGTGTTGATAGAGTTGTTTTTGTTGATTATTTGCAAGATTTGACCATATTGTTCCTTGGTGAATGCAACATTTCCCATCTGACTCAACTGCTCCAGCTGGCTATCAGTCACTAGAGACTGTCCTGCATCCTTAGTAGACCACTTCTGCATAGAATGAGGTCACCCTGATCCATTGAAGACACATTGTAAGCTGTGTTGTTCCCTTCATGTTTGAACTTCTCATTGGCCTTGTAATCTTGAGGATAGCCTACTATCTTCTAGCAGTTTTCCTTAGTGTGCCCCTTTAGTTTGCAGAAATCACATTGCAGATTAAAATTTTTGTTGAACTTCTGATTGTTGTTTTCACCTGGACCATTTCTTGCATACATGGGTATCTCAAGGTTCTTGGCATTAACTGAAGGATTCATTCCCAGGATTCCAGCCTGACTTGCAACAGATTTTTGAGTTTCATCACTTATGATCATTGCATAGGCTTGGTTCACATTTGGGAGAGGGGTCATAAGCAAGATTTGACTTAGATTTGACTTCTTGCTTGTGTGTAGGTCTCATTCAAACCCATAAGAAACTGAAATTGTTTCAGTTTCTGCAGATGCAGTACATATTCTTTTGATTTCTCACATTCACACCCAGGTGCAGGCACAAGAGCCTTAAATTCTTCCCACAAATCCTTTAGTTTCGAGAAATACACAAACACTGAGGTAGTTCCTTGAGACAATGTGGCTATATCTTTGTCCAGATTAAAGGTTCTTGCCCCATCAACTTTGTTAAACCTTTCAGATAGCTCATTCCAAACTGCACTAGCTACAGATGCATACATGATTCCACCAAGTAACTCTTTAGAAATTGAATTCATGATCCAAGAAAGTACAATTGCATTGACTCTTTTCCAGTGACTACTCAACTCATTTGAGAACTTATCTTTAGAGCATGTTCCATCTACCATTCCCAACTTATTTCTCCCTATTAAGGCTATACGCATGGATCTAAACCAGACTGAAAAATTCTCAATTCCAGTCAATTGAAAAGAGATGATTTGTATGCCACTTACATTAGAAGGGCTGAGAAAGAGGGGATGATTGTAATCCAATGAATTGAGAGTTGCTCTGCTTGTTTCAGCCATATTCACAGGAACAGTTTGATTATCCATTGCAGTAGCTCTACAATCCTTGATTGCAGACTTCTTGATCTTGATTCAATCTACTAGAATCGACCTTGCTCTACTAGTATTCTAATGAGTAATGACTTTGCTACCATGTAATTATACAAGATAGCAGTAAGCTTCTTGTTTATTCAACAATGGAGGAAGTATAGAGTTTGATAGTGTTTGTAGAAGAAGGGAAAGAAGAGAACTGAGAGAAGAAGAAGATGAGAGAGAAGAGTAAATGCTTGTATTGAATGAATAAAACAATGTACATTTTTTATGTATATATACTAGCTTGTGATATGCCTAACTAACTCAATTAGCCGTTAACTACTTTGTAACTAACTATTAGAAAAGTTATAACTGAAAGCTGGAACCAAGTCTACTTTGTTTTCTGTTTGAGTTCACTACTTCTTCAATGTCTTCAACAAATAGTCTTATTATTTTTACCTTTAGTAGTACGAGTATATGATATAAATTTGTGTTCTTTGTGTAGATGAAAAAAAGTAAAGCATTAGATAATAATATTTCTGAAGAGGCCAACATATCCCAGCATTCAAAATTGAGGGACCCCCTTGATTGCTTGATTTCTTTTTACTCTCTCTTGCCTCGTGATTATGAGTTTTATAAGGGCACTATGATCCGGTTATGAGTCGCACAAGGTTTTGTTGATCCCAAGTGGAAATGTGAACTCAAGGTTGTGGTGAATCGACATTTTGAGCACATGTGTTAGAAGAATTTTATTGTGCAATCTAGATTTGACATGGGCATAGGAAGGATGAAGTATAAGGTTGGTAATGTTGTTTCCACAAGCTTATATTTGCTGTAAAGGAAGCCGAATTGAGTAGTATTGATAGAGAGGTCCAACATCTGATGAAGCTACCTTTAATATTCTAAAAAGTTTTAAACAATTGCGCACTCTTTATTCTTTTGGCATCACGGTGAATCGATCAATCGTATACCTTATGATTTTTTCCTTTAGCTATAATATTTGAGGACTTTAGATTTGCATTCAACTAATATATATGAGTTGCCTGATTCAATTTTCTATCTGTCATCATTGCATTATCTTGATATCTCCGAGACACCTATAAGATTCCTTCCTGAATCTATAGGTAGTCTTCGCCATTTGCAGTCGTTGAAGTTGAAGGATTGTTTCAATATTTCTAGATTACCCAACTGTACAAGAAAAGTAATTATTTTGCGTCATTTGCATATACATATTGTTGGCCAACTAATTTCAATGTCGCCTGCGATGGATAATCTAACTAGCCTTCAAACACTAAAAGACTTACTTCTAAAAAAAAAAAGCAACGCTATGGTGCGAGAGAGTTCAAGCATCTCACTGATGTTTCTGGGTCATTTTGTATTTCAAGAATTAAGAACATATAGAGTGTTGAAGAGGCTATAAAGTTTGATATGAGTAGCAAGAAACATATCAATAAGCTAGAGTTGAGATGGGAACATCTTCCAGATGATTTTGTTGTACTCGAGGAGGTATTTGAATGTCTCTAGTCTAACTTGAGCCTCGAAGAATTACATATATCTTTCTACACTGGTTCCAGATTTCCTACTTGGATGAGTAATTCATACTTGTCCAACGTTGTTAGCATCACACTCTCTGAGTGCGAACGAAGTAGCTGTTGGGTTTAGATGAAAAAGTGTGAATGAAAAAATGAAGAATCAAAGAGTGGGACATAAAAATGGAAAGTGTACTCCCAAATTGGCAAGTTTACTCTTTCTTTCACATTGGTGGAAGAAGAGAACTTGAGGGTGTTTATATTGAGAAACACTAACTCCACATGGATAGTGAGGCAAGAACTAGATGATGCCTCGTATTGTTGTTGCTCGGCTTCGGATTTGGAGTTAGAAAATGATCTATTCTTTTGAACAAATTTTATTTGACAGAAATAAATAAATTCAATCCGAAAACAGTGTTTTGAAACTCCATTGAATTGATGCACTGTTTTCGAACAGATGCTACAGAAAGTTGCAATTGTTCAACGAAAATACACTCTAATTCACGAAGTGACATACCTGTTCGGAACAGATGCACTGTTTAGGATAAACAGACATGCATTTTCAAGAAAAAGTCACACCTCTAAATTGAACCAATGCGACCTTTTTGTAGAGGCATGTTATGGTTATAAAAACCTGCTTTCTTCCACAGATTTTGACTATGAAATTTTCTGAATTAAAAAACATTCTTGTTATCATCAAAATACTCTGTGTGATCATAAAAACTGTTGAGTGCATTCGTAGAATTCGACTATTTGAGGTACCGCTATAGTTGGATTGTTGGCCATTTTATCCTGGGAGGAAAAATTCCACAAACTCGGATACAGTGAGGGGAATTGTTTCCTTAAGAAAACTCCGTGAATTCGGACGACTTGGCCTATTCAATTTTTGTTTCATCTTTATTTTTCTGAAAAATAAATACACCTCTTGGAAAGGTCATTTTAATCTTGTGTTGAGGGTATTTGATTCTTCATTGTGTTCTTATTTATACTTGAACTCGAGTTGAAGTTGTTGTTGTAGTATACAGATTCTGCATACCCGACTATATTGTGGGAATTAACTGTAGCAACTAGCCATCGCTTAGAGGACTATTGTCACTCAAGTATCTCCTACTTTTTCAGATGTATAGGGTGAGATGTATTAATGATAACATATACAGATCTGGGGAGAGTCAAGTAGGAGCTACATTTTCAAAGCTTGAAAAATTAACAATTGAAGGAATGCCAAAACTTAAAAATAAACAGACATTGAAAACGGGGATTTTTCGTGTCTCCTTCGGCTATCAGTAAGTCGTTGCCCTAAACTTCTCGCACTTCTTATGCTTGTAGTTCTTAACTGTCTCAAAGTTTTGGAAATTTGTGAATATGATTACCTTGAATCATTTTTAGAGGGAAATCTTCCATTAAAACTTGAACAATTCTATGTATCTGACGACCCACTTTTAAAGAAACGGTAGCTTAAATTTCATGGCGATGATTGGTCTAAGATTGAACACATACCTTCAATCGTTATTGATCGTGAGGAGATATCTTCAAAGTAAGATATGGATCAAGATCTCTAAAATGGTAGGAGGTAACTGCTATCCTAGTATCTCTAAAATGTGATTTTCATATGGAAAGAGTGAATCATTATTTGAAAACATACTTGCAACTAGTTCTTGGAATTTCTAGTCACAATTACCCTGTAATTAAGCGATCTTCGCGTAGGCTACCTCTCTTGGTCTCACCCCTCTAAATAACTCAAACAGTGTGCCATTTTTATTTCATTTAGACATTCACTGTTTTCACCAATGTTATATTTCAACTTTTAGACCTTGATGGTATTTCCACCTCTCTATCCCCTTCGCATTCCCTTTTTTCTCTCTCTCTCTTAACATAAACAGACACACACACAAACTAAATTTCACTCTCTTCATTTTTGCTACAATAATTGACTGATGAATCAAATTAGTGTTTTTGATTTTCTTGTTTCTTGATGTACTTTGACTGTGAAATTTGACAGTAAAAATGTAGTTTTTTTCCTTTGCGTTGCAAGTTGCTAGACTCAAAAGGGCATTTGCGTGTTAAATTTCTGCTCATTTTTTTAGTATCCCTTTCGAGTAATAGAGTTACTTCTGCTCAGTTTTTTTGTTTCTTGATACCCCTTTTGAGTTAAGGAGCCTTCTTTTTATTAATTGATAGTGTCTATGTGGAATTTGACAGTAAAACTACAGTCTTTATTTTGTGTTGCAAGTTGTTGGACTAAAAAGTAATCTTGCATGTTAAATTTCTGCTCAGTTTTTTTTTTTTTGATATCCCTTAGAGCAATAGAGGTGAATAACACTTCAATTGATTGATGAATCAAATTAATGTTTTTGGTCTTGTTCTTTCATGTACTATATGATTGTGTCTGTGTGAAATTTGTGTATGACATTAATGGATGGTTAAAAGGGGCTTTGGGGATTGTGGAAATCGATAGTAAAAATGTGTCTTTTTTTGGTGTTGCATGTTAAATTTCTGCTCAATTAGTTAGTTTATACAGCAGGATATTTTTCTGATAGCTCCATGAATAAATCTCCTGCTCTGATTCTCTCTATTATTTTTCTTGTTTTTATTGCTAGTGTTTGGGTAAAATCTTTTAGCTTACGAAAAATTTCATACGTACAAGTATTATAAAGATGGAATTCACCAGCAGTGACTTGTTTCTCGTGTGGAAGAATGAGCAAATGAGAAGCTATCGAAAGTAGAATGTAGATATTGAAGGCAATGGTGGCAGAGTCATACTAAATTGAGTTTGCCTTGTTTCAATATCTGATGGAGTAGTAGGATCCAAAAATTTGTCATATGTAATTAGGATAAATTAAACAAATCCCATACTCAAGAGACTATATTGCCTAATATCCCTTACTTTTTTAAAATTTACATAAAATTCATTTTTTAACTTTATTCTTGATACATATAAGAAAACCCACATTCTATTTTTACTCCACCATTAACTCTTTCAAGATTTCCTTCCCTAAAATATCTCCCTAATTATCAACAATTAAATCATTTTTCTTCCTGAATTTTTCTCTTCCATTAATGCTTAAATATCTTTCTTTCTGATTTTTTCTCCTCCATTAATGATACAACTTTTTTTCTCTCTCCTAAAATCTCTCCCATTTTTTTCAAAAAGAATCTATTGATACATATATAAATTTATTTAGTTATTCATACATGTTTATTCTTTTAATGGTGATTCATATGAATGATAAATATGATATCATTATATGGGTATTATGGTGATTCATACGATAGATACATTTTGTATGATTTTAACGGGTAATACATATGATATTAATGAGTGATACATATTATATTATGGTGATTCATATGGTAAATATAATTATTTATTTCAATTATTGGGTTATTCATATGATATTAATGAGTGATATATATGGTATTATGGTGATTCATATGATAGATATAATTATTTATTTCAATTATTGGGTGATTCATATATATGGTATAATGGTGATTCATATGATAGATACAATTATTTATTTCAATTATTGGGTGATTCATCTGATTAACGAGTGATTATATAGTATTATGGTAATTCATATGGTAGATACAATTATTTATTTCAATTAGGGAAAAAGCTCAAATATGCCATTGAACTATCAGAAATGACTCATTTATGCCATCCATTAAAAGTTGGCCTCATTCATGCCATCGCCGTTACAAAATCGGCCCATCTATGCCATTGCTTTTTAACAGATGGTTTTTAAAAAATAGCCTTGCCACGTGGTAGCTTATTAGAGGGCCACGTCATTTTTTATTTATTTTTTATTTTTCTTTTAATTTTTTTTTTGATCCATTAAAAAGAATCCATGCAACTTTTTGATCCATTGAAAATTAGTTTGATCTATGCTTTTAAAATTTGATTAATTTTTCATGAATATATTCTTAAAACATTCTCGTTCGATTCGTTTTTTTTTTTTTTTTTCATTTTTGACATATTAAGATTGTTTTCATATTTTACCTTTAATATTAATTATTTTTTTCTTCAAATTAATTTCAAATACAATAGTAAACATCATTTAATAAAATATATTATAATAAAATAGCTATTTTAATTGACGGACGAGTAACTAAAAGGGAACAGAGAGAGTATACACTCCACGCTTTTTATCACTTTTTTTTTTTTTTTAAAAGATTCATGTTAACTAAAGCTTTTGTCATTTTTCAGTTGAAACTGAAGGGATATATAAACATAAAATATTATTATTATATTATTAATAGTTAGTTTCTCATTTTGCCGACTCTACGTATACTATATATGTCGGCATGTTGTCGCCTTCCTGTTTTTGCAATGATAAATGATGATGCGTAAAGTGTTACGTACAAATGTTGAATGCTGATTAGGGACGGCTCAACTCTTTAGGAGAAAAGGCGGCCGCCTAAGACCCCAAAATTTGAAGGCCCTATTTTTGTTTAGTAATAATAAATTACAAATTTTAAGAAATATATTAAATACTATTTATAGAAAAAGGAAAAATTTTATATAAAAAAATAAAACGCAAGGCCTTCGTTTGATTTTTGCCTTAGGCCATAAATTTACTTGAGCCGCCCCTAATGCTGATGATGCCATTCTATGCTTAATAAAAAAATAAAAAACTAAAAAGTTACTTACATTCAGCTGACAAAATATTTCATGTATGCTAAGACATACTATATGCTTAATTGGAATAGCGTTTGGTTATAAATTTTAGTAGTAGATTTAAAAAAAAAAATTCTTTAAATATTTGTTTGATCATGAAAAATTAATCAAATTTTAAGAGCATGTATCAAATTAATTTTTAATGGATCAAAAAATTGGGTGAATTCTTTTTAATGAATCAAAAAATAAATTTAAAAAGAAAATTAATTATTTTTTTTAAATAAAAAATAAAATAAAAAATGACATGACCCTCTAATAAGCTGCTATGTGGCAAGACTGTTTTTAAAAATCGGCTGTTAAAAAGTAATGACATGGATGAGCCTGTTTTGTAATGGTGATGGCATAAATGAGCTCAACTTTTAACGGATGACATAAATGAGCCATTTCTGATAGTTCAGTGGCATATTTGAGCCTTTTTCCTTTCAATTATTGGGTGATTTATTTGTTATTAATGCAAGGTAATGGTGTAGTCGGTGTAGGAAACAAAGTAATAATATTTTTTAAAAAAAGACTAAAAGCAGAATTGAAACATAATTAAAATTAAATCTAAAAAAAAGACTAAAATTAAAGACGAAAAAAGAGGAAAAAGACCAAAAAAATATATCTTTCATAATTAAAGACGAAAAAAGAGAAACATATTAAAACATCTACATTAAATCTAAAAAAAGAGAAAAATTAGATATCTTTCGTTAAATAAAGAATACAATGAATAAAAGAGAATCTGTTACTTCCTTAAATAAATATCTTGTTAGTTTCAAATGTTTCACTTTTTTTATATGTATCACCATTTTAAAAAATCGGGATAAAATATAATTAATAAAATAATCGAAATTTAATGTAATATATTGAGTGATTTATGTAAGTTACCCTTCTAATTATGTACATCAGAAAGTATCTTCACCATGAGATGAAGATACATGTTGTAATTATGTGCAGTGATGGCCTTCTTCTTTTATTTCCATCTAATGCATAAACATGAACTAATTTGCAATCTATTACTTCAATAGAACTTTCAAATCATATTGAATTTTCGTTATATAGATGCAATAAGTTGGAACTGAAAATAATGAATTTAAGACATGAGGTACAGTTTGGGGGAGGGGGGGGAGGGCAAGAGTTCAAAACTTTGATAGAATCTTTGTGACTATCGTAAATCTAAATTTAGTATAATTAGTTGAAAATGTATAGGATGAAGTGATTATACAATACGACTTAGCGAACATATGCTTTGATTAGTGCCTTGTAAGATGGGAATGCTATAATTAAGCATATTGTGGTGTGGTTTGTTAAAATTAGATAGAGTTCATGTATATGCTAATATTGATATTAGATTGTGTAATCACATTCTTAATGACTATTTCAACCGTTGATTTTGTTGATCTTGATCAATCCTGGTAGATGTGATGATTGATCCCACTGCTCTGTAGGAATGTAGTACTTTCGGTTCACTGTGATTTTAGCCTTTGTTTTTGATAACTATCGGAGTTTAAATTCATATTCAGTGTTAAGTAGGCTTTGTCGCCTTATTTATCCCACTTTTTTCTATAGCAATTCATTTTTTTCCACATTGGTATGTTTATAGCTGTTATTTATGAATCTATCTGTATCTTTTAGGTCTTTGCTGGTGTTCATTTCTTGTATTTTGTTTCTCAGTAGTGTCTGGTCATGTATTGTGGTTGTGCTTTATATAAAGAGAAAAGTTGGTCATGGAAAATGAATGTGCGTAAGTTTAATATCATTATAAATTCGAATTGAAAATAACATGAATGCTAGTGGAAAAAATATGTGATTTTCATATGTAAAGAGTGAATTATTATTTGAAAACAAACTTATTACTTGTTCTTGAAATTTCTGGTCAGAATTATTTGTAGTTCTGTGAGCTTCTCGTAGGCCACCTTTCTTTCTCTCACCCCTTCAAATAATCAAAACTGCGCAATTTTCATTACATTTAGACATCCGCTCCTTTCATCAATGTTATATTTTCACTCCAGACCTTGATGGTATTTCCACTTTCCTGTCCCCGTCGCGCTCCCCTTTTTTTGGTTCCTTTTTTCGCTCTATTAATAGACACGAAAAAATTTGCACTCTCTACATTCTTGCTATAACAATTGACTGATGAATTGTCATGACCCGAGCCGAGACCCTGGCCACGACGAGCATCCCGAATTATGAAGGCTCGAGCGCCCTTTTCTATCTGCCAATCATGCACACCATTCATACACTATAAAGAAATGCAGAAAGTTAACAAAACTGAAACATGTTCAATCTCTTAATTCAACTGAATAATACTAAATGAAGTTCATAACATTCAAAATACATGACACCAGTCTGCGAAATCTCTTACAACACGAAAATAATATCTTTCTAAAGGCTGGGACAAGGCCCCCAGCCGGACCATGAACTAAACCACATAATAATATTCCATAAACAAGACCTTCCGAAATAAGGGAGGCTCACCAACTGCACACTTCTGACAGACAAATCTACGGCTTAGCGGGATCCCGGGACTGAGCCTCAGATCCTGAAATATAGGGGGTCAATACAAATGTACTGGTGCGTAGAACAATCCAAAAACAAAATGCATTTATATGCAACATAGGTGAGAGCATTTTAAAAGATACATGTTATCTTAAAACAGTTGAAAACACATGGGCATAATCTGAATTTTTCAAAACACATTCTGCAAATCATGACTCTACTCTTTATCTTACTTCTGAACTAGATGATACACCCTAGAAATCTATGATTCCACGAGCGATATGGAATTCGCCCTTGACTCGGCAACTAAGCCCCCAACCCAAGTTTACCTCAAGGGTTAGAGTATCTGTTTATCTACTACGCCACAGAGCCGTCTCTAGCGTACAATCTCCCTTTCGGATAACATGAACCCGTGTCGGCAAATCACGATTTTGGGCAATGAGTCGTCTGACTCGTGCCTTCTTGGGGTATCCATCTAACTCTCTTAAGCCCCATTTTAGATTCTTCAAAACATAACTTCTTTGAAAAGTTGTTTCTTTCTTATTTTGCTTCGGGCACATCATAATAGGGTATCATCATACTCAGACTTGAAAGTCATGTCATAATATCTCTACTGCTCTTATCTTATTTCAAAAGATTTTTATTTACCACCTAAAAGATTTACCATTTGAACAAAAGTTCATAATTCAAAATAATTGAAAACCAAACCATTCTCTACTCAGTACTTATTCTATGGTGGTCATCCTTTTCAATCACTTTAAAGTCATTCTAAATAGGAATCGTGATCATTAAAATAAATAAAAACATTCTTTCATTATCTCATGAAAAATAGTACAATTTGTTCATAACAGACTCAAACATTTAACAATCCGTATAACTAATTCTCAACATGTAAAATCAAGGAATTTTCATAGCTAAAGAGGGAATTACATATCCCGTGCTCTCATTTAATTTCAAAATCTAAACATCACATGTTCACACGAAAAACATTTCGAGTTTAGGACTTCCGACTACAATTTTCGCAACACTTCATTAAGATGCAATATTTTCAATTCAAGTTTATTAAAGATCTTGAAACAATTTCGTATATATACATATCTAATCTTTAAAACTAATTTGAAAACAGTAAATCCATGCCCATGAGGTTTAGGATAGTCTCACGTGCCTTAGATTACTTAGTTCGAAGGATGGAACCCGAATCTTGACTCGTTTTTTGGAAATCTTGGACTTAAAGATTGGATTCTTGATCTTTGAGAAGGAAGTTTAGGATTTTGTTTTGAGAGCATTTTGAGTAATTTTTTGGGTACATTATGCCCTAATAACGTCTTAATAAGCTGCTAACACGACTTGGGGATAGAGGGAAAAGTCTAAACTGCCCTTCAAAATTAAATTTTTTAGCAAAATCCTGCTTTTGGAGCTCACCGTAACGCGGTGTAATTGTGGTGGCTTACTGGTAATGACAAAAATGATCATAACTTTTCGCACGGGTATCGGATTAAGGCAAAATTTGTATCTTTGGAAAGCTAATTCAATTATCTACAATTTGGTGGGTCTTATCTGAACAATTCCACATACATCAAAAGTTATATATGTTCAAAGTTGACCTTTGTAGAATCGAATACCAAACTTTGGACAATTGAAAGACTTTTAGTTCATCTTTGCTCTAAGTGATTTCCATGAATATTTTTCACCTCATAATCACTTAACACAGTAGGATAATATCACGACACATGAATTTAAATATGAGTCATGGGATTAAAGTTTACACACGTAAGAACGACGTTCTGATTTCTAGCTAAAAAATGCAGGGTGTTATATTCTTTCCCCCTTGGGATCATTCATCCCCGAATGATGGGTAGGGACTTTTTGAAGTTCTAAAAATGCAGAAAAAGAATGTAATCTCGCGTTGAGCATTTTTTCTCTACAGAATATGCAAAGTTATCAAACGAGCTTTATGATAATCCCTAGTGAAACGTGTAAGCACAAAGCATGAGGTGATGAGTCTTTACATAGGGATGATCTTGCACATGAGTCCTATGAATCATAATCATCACAACATAATGCAATAGTTAATTTGGTGATAAAAGGCCTGACTTACATCGATACTAATCATGAAATAAGGTTTTCACGGGACATAGGCTTAGAAGCATTCTCTACCTTACAAGGTACAACGAATAGACTTAAACTTAGAGACACTAATCATCTACGCCCCAAACAATAAATAACATACTTCACACTTTCCAACTTACAATTCTCTCATCACACATCTAAGCACAAGAGTTTGAGTCCCACTGCAAAGTGCTTTTATGTTGAAGCCTAACTCGGAGTAACAAGGATCTAACTTTAGCTACGGGACCCTGTACTCTACGTCCTATTAAGAATATCACCTCACCTTATCACTATCATCAAACACCCTCGGGTCTTAAATCAAGGAATACCAACTACATAACACATTGGGTTACGTTCTCATCAATTACAACATTCTAACCTATCATTAACACATCTATTGATGAATTCCCCCATTAAGACTAACAAATTCAACCACTCTCATAAAGATTTTCACCACATATCTCCTTTTTAACTATTTCACGTAACGAAAGTTCATCTCCTTCTTCCCCCTTCTCCTATAGCCTTAGCTCACGAAATCACATAAAAATTCTCACATTCAAGAACATCTATTCCCCTTTCCTAAGTCACTACTACTCTTCCATAATAACTATCATACCATCATTCGGAGGGTCATTGAGGGACCCAAGCATATGCATAAAGAAAAGAAGTAACACTATTCGATTATAAAATATTCTTATTGCAATACTCAAGGTGGGATATGAGATAAAAATACAATACAATATACACGAAGTGCTCCATATATAAAGTGTCTGGATCATAAACAGAGTCGTTCGGACGTAAACTTACACAACATGAGTTCCTAGGACTGGGCACAGTGAGAAACATGTGAGTATATATCATGAGCGGTATAACATGAAGGCATAACTCAAGTGGTCAATGACTGAGACAAGGATTACCACTTGAAGCTATTGCTTCTCATTTTCAGAGCTACGATAGCCATGAGTTTGCATAAACTTTATCGCTTTAGTTAAATCCGACATAGGATGATTCGGTGACATATAGAAATATATTTCTTAGGTCCAAGCATGATGTGAGATATGGATTTTTATGGATCATGAGAAACATAGCATAGGGCTTGAATACTTGAAAGATTGGGTTACTGAGACATCATTGCTTCTAGTTTGACAGTCAGATTATAACATAAGTTGCATAGATAACTCGGATCTTGGGCATAGGCACGACTTCAATATATAAGACATTGATAGAATATCCTCATTAAATTGAAATAGAGGAGCTTGATTGAATAGGAATAAATTTTGTCATGACTCCTTCTTGAAACTGGACACCTCAAGAAAATTTGGGAACAATTTTAATTCGCCATCACCCCCTTAGATCAAAGTCATAATCCTAGACTTGAGGACATATCTTCTCACTAAATCTACGAGCACAACATTCAACACAATGAGGTATTGCAATACATGTAACCGCTAAACTCCCCCTGATAAACTATACTCTGAAGGCATTGCTTCCCGAAAAAGCTACTCTTAACTTTCGCTAGCATCTATAGCTATCACCCTATGACTCCCACTCCCGTGAGCATACATATCCACACTCTTTATCACATAATAAATCATTCTTCACTACTTTACGCGCCAACGCTAGATTTCTACTTAAATACTTACACTCTTAACAATATTTGTAAAACTATACGAAAGACACATGTTTCCTACCTATATTTCCTCAATTTAACTAATAAGAACACCATACAACAACTCCCCAAAATTCTCCATACTACAAAATTCAAGAATGTGAAGTAAGTACACATGACACATACATATATAAACCTTATCTAACATGCTACCTGGGGGTTTAACTCACGCTCTTATCCACTTAATGGTTCAACCACAATTCATCGTTTTACTCTTGTTCTCAAGTATGCCTATACATTACTATTGTCCACTCATTAATCTACAAGTTGCCAAATTTAGGCTATTGTACACATCAAATCAAGCCTACTACTTACTCCCACAAAACATGCATCATAAATCTTAAGTTACTATTCTTATCACCACAATCCACATCTACAGTTCAAGCCTATAGTCTAGCAATACCAATCATATGAAGCATGCCATAAACTATACTAATGAGTAATATTTTCCTTAACTGATGACACGTTTCATCCATTTACAAATTAGAATGAGAGAAAAATACTATATTGCCCTTCTGGCAATTAAATTTGTGATTGGAATATCGATGACAAGGTCACTGCGATGCGGTGAAGGTCTCACCGTTATTACCACCGTGCTGCGCTACTATCGTGGTGAGGTTCTGGAATCAAAATCCAAACATGACCCAATCCTCGTCCGAAAAATCTGAAACTTTCCCTAGACATGCTCCTTACACCCTTAAACATAAATAAACTCAAAATTCTACGCCTCAGGTTAGGAAAGATCAATTTAAAAATATTTAAAGTTAAGATGCTTAATGTAAGACCCCACAAAGCTTAAATCAGTCCCTAAAAGCTTGTTAAGGGGTCCCAGACTTAGAAAATTTCAGCTAAGTATTCAGACTTAGTATTATTTTAGCCTTCGTAAGTTGGAACTCTATTTTATGACTCTTATGACCTTAAAGTATCAATCTTTAGGTTGATTCATGATCAGGAATGTTATTAGCTGTTTCCAAATAGGTTTTGGATTTTTCGAACCTCATTTAAACCATGTTCGAATGACCAAAATAGTGAGTCGACGCGATCTCGATGCATCACGTTGTCCATCGCATCAACAAATAATTTTTCCCTCAGCTTAGTGAATTTCCAATGAACCGACGCAGACTCGACGCGGTGCACCGTCCATTATGTTGATCCCATCGATGCGGCACATCGATCTGCGCACCAATAGTTTAGTTTTCAGTCATTAGAAGCTGCGTTCTTAGGGGTATTTGGTTCTTTTTCCACGTCCTTTAGCCCCCCAAAATATGAAATTTAGCCCTCTATTTGCAATAGACACTCATTATTTCACAAATTGCTCAAGAACAAGAACCCTAGGTGATTGAATTTCAAGTTCAAGGCTCAAGATTCCACCATTAATCTTCAAGAATTTAGCAACCAAGGTATGTGAAGTGTTCATCCAAGGGTTCCTTTCACCCTTGGAGTCCAAGAAACTCTTTTAAAACTTTGAGTAAAGTAATTTCATGATTTTCATGATTGGATTCAAGTGTATTCATGATTATAATATTGATTGGGTTTCTAATCCATGACTAAGTGCAAGATTTATGTGCAAAACAGTTATTATGTATGTAGTATCATGTGGATTCATGTTGAAGTCTTGAAATTGTGAACTTGGTGTTGAAATTGAGATGCTCATGTGTTGATTAGTACTATGTACATATACAGTGCCTTCCAAGGGATTTGATGAGTTGTTCATCTGAATGTAATAGTGAGATTATATCATGTTATCATGTATACTAGTTCATGCCATTCAACTGTTTGATAAAATGCCTCTATAGATGCATTATAAATCAAGTGTACATTTTAATGCTAACCAAGGTCATGTGATGCGTTATTTTCATGCTATCGATTCTTGGGGGTATTTAATACCCTACAATTTAGTTGTTTACCTAGAGCCATGGTTAGTCACAGGATAGTATCAGTCATGTCACGATCGGTAGAATTTAGTCAGTTAACAGAATTCAGTATTATTCCGTCAGTCCACGGAACCCAGTGAACTCAATTCAGTTCAGTTATACAGTACGATAAAAAATTGTTCAGTCCAGCCTAGAACAGTCTAGAATTTAGTCTAGTGTCTATTCAGTTGATAGTAGGATTTAGCACCGAGTGAACCCACGGATAGGGACTCACTTGCCAGTAGAGGGTATGATTCTTAAAAGTAGTCCTTGTGTTCCAGAACTACATAGCCAGCGTAGGTTGAGACATCAACCTGCCAGTTAAGGGTACCACCGTTCTCGTCAAAGCACCTTCCAGATGAGGGTGACTCAGTTTGTCTTTACCCGTGGGACGGTACTGACACCTTTCCAGTTGGGGTTACAAGTTTGACCCCAATCTATTCAGAAAGGGTTATATCGGTTAGATGATTACCTCCCACTGTCTCAATTTTCGGTTCAGTCTCAATACAGAACTCAGTTTAGTTCTACAGATTCAGGACTGTCAGACACTGCCACTCAGCTTAGTATAAAACTCAGTATAGTTCCACAGAATCAGGACTGTCAGATACAGTCATTCAGTTATCAGTAGTATAGTATCAGTAAACTCAGATATCAGCAACTCAGTATTCAAATTCAGTATCTAGTGCTGTCACGATCTCAGTTACAGTATATGTATTCATGCATGTACTCTCATTCAGTTTTATTCATGTCATTCAGCCAATATTGTTCATGCATATAAACCCATGCATTTCAGCCTACCTCACTTAGCATACCAGTACATATAAAGTACTGACGCATACTTTTCTCTTACGCTATGTTTTCTTATATCATAGGTTTAGATGCATGGGCTCCCAAGCACCCTTAGCAGTTTAGATTTTCAGCAGTCAGAGTTAGTGGTGAGTCCTCATAGTTCGAGGACATGATTATTTTCTTCAGTATTTTAGTTTAGCAGTACAGTTTCAGTAGTTGGAGTTAGATGGGGGCTTGCCCCATTAACTCCATATTTCAGACAGTTTGGAGGCTTTTCAGACTAGAGTATTTATAGACAGATGTTTCAGTTTTGGTATTGCTATACCGTATTCAATTTTATTTCAGTATTGAACCTTATGGCAAGTTTTTGCCTAATTTCTGCATATTTACAGTATTATTATTCAGCTATTGTAGTAGGTACCAGTCATGGATTAGCTTGGGGTCCTTCGAGATTATGACAGTGTGTAGTATCCGGGGTACAGACTTGGGGCGTTACGCTTTAAATATGCCTAAGTCTCCCAACAATTAAATTTTTTTCAGGTCTTATACATCCCATGCATGAAACTAAGAGTTAAGTCAGAATAGAAATATCAACCTAAGTCTCTAATTTCACTCAACTATGGCCCATAAGTTCATCCTCTCCATGACATTACTACTACACCTCAAAAATCTACTACCTACCTTCTCCCGTGTAGTACTAGTTTACAACTACTAGAGAAACACAATCAAGGGGGTAAAGTCACATAATAAAGATAGTCGGTCTTAATCTTATAATATCACCCATTACTATCTATTAACATATCTTACTTTCTCACGTCATACTTACTTACCCATGCATACATCACAACTACCTTCAAAATTTCATATACAACAATAAATTTATACCTATAACTTATTGGTTAATCTAACCATTTCCATTCACAACCTATAAGGGATTTCTATAACCATCATAACTATCCATTCTAGGATCTTTCCCTATTTTGAATAGATAATATCATAGCCAAACACTTCCTCCACAGACTACCATACAATCCACCAATATTGCTACCACATTAGTCTATCATTATCAAATGGCAACCCATCCCTCAATCAATGATTATACAACTAAACTAGCTTCCCTACGCAAAAGTCACCCTCATTCTGAATTCTATGCTTGTGACATCATATCACTAACTCCAGGATCATCATACTACCAATAAGGTATGGCACCTTAGCACATACTACTACTTGGGTGAAAATATTGTTCCAGTATTATGACATATATCACTACCCTGGAGCATGATATCTGCAACAAGAATTATGAAAGGGACTGAATACACTTTATACCTCAGGTTCAAACGCATGATTGATGTAGATAGGGATATAACCTTAAATCAATACACTTTAAAGCACTTATGGACTCCTCTCAAGTCCTTATGCAATTTCATATTTCTTTATGACTCAATTAGAAGGGACCACCTCTTTTAGACTTTAAGATTCTGCACTTGAATCGACTCAACAGTGAGACATAGTTAATAAAGTTAGGGTAAAGAAGGAATCTAGATAACTCCCAAATGGACAACACAATGGCACTATCTTGAACTTGAAGAAAAGTGAAACATTTCTAAACGCCTAGTAGCTTCCTACTTATAAGTATGGCGTGCTATACACTCATAAATAGGACTCTACTTGAGATAATTTCGCAGACACCCTGGGATCATGAACCGTGCTCTGATATCAAGCTTGTCACGACCCGAGCTGAGACCCTGGCCACGATGAGCATCCCGAACCATGAAGGCTCGAACGCCCTTTTTTATCTGGCAATTATGCACACCGTTCATACAATATAAAAAAATGCAGAAGTTAAAAAAATAAAAACATAGTCAATTTCTTAATTCAACTGAAAAATACGAAATAAAGTTCATAACATTCAAAATACATGACACCAGTCTGCGAAGTCTCTAACAACACGAAAACAATAACTTTCTAAAGGATGGGACAAGGGCCCAGTCAGACCATGAACTAAACCACATAGTAATATTCTATAAACAAGGCCATTCGAAATAAGGGATGCTCACCAACTGCACACTTCTGACAAACAAATCTATGGCTTAGCGGGACCCCAGGACTGAGCCTTAGATCCTAAAATATAAGGGGTCAATACAAATATACTGGTATGTAGAACAATCCAAAAACAAATACATTTATATGCAACATAGGTGAGAGCGTTTTAAAAGATGCATATTATCTTAAAACAGTTGAAAACACATGGGCATAATATGAATCTTTCAAAACATATTCTGTAAATCATGACTCTACTCTTTATCTTACTTCTGAGCTAGATGGTACACCTTATAAATCTACGATTCCACGAGCTATATGGAATCCTCTCGTGACTCGGTAGCCAAGCCCCCAACCCAAGTTTGTCGTAAGGGTTGAAGTATCTGCTTATCTACTACGCCACAGGGTCGTCGCCAGCGTACAATCTACTTTTTGGGTAACATGAACCCATGTCGTCAAATCACGATTTCGGACAATGAGTCATCTGACTCATGCCTTCTTGGAGTATCCATCTAACTTTCTTAAGCCAAATTTTAGATTCTTTAAAATATAACTTCTTTGAAAAGTTGTTTCTTTCTTATTCTGCTTCGGGCACATCATAATAGGGTATCGTCATACCCAGACTTGCAAGTCATGTCACAATATCTCTACTTCCCTTATCTTATTTCAAAAGATGTTTATTTACCACCCAAAAGATCTACTATTTGAACAAAAGTTCATAATTAAAATAGTTAAAAACCAAACCATTCTCTACTCAATACTTATTCTATGGTGGTCATCCTTTTCAATCACTTTAAAGTCATTATAAATAGGAATCATGATCATTATAAAACAAATAAAAACACTCTTTCGTTACCTCATGAAAAATAGTACAATTTGTTCATAACAGGCTCAAACATTTAACAATCTCTATAACCAATTCTCAACATGTAAAATCTAGGGATTTTCATAGAAAAGGAGGGAATTATATATCCCGTGCTCTCATTTAATTTCAAAATCTAAACATCACATTTTCACACGAAAAAACATCTCAAGTTTAGGACTTCCTACTACAATTTTTGCAACACTTCATTAAGATGCAATATATTCAATACAAGTTTATCAAAGATCTTGAAATAATTTCATATATATACATATATAATCTTTAAAACTAATTTGAAAACGGTAAATCCATGCCCATGAGGTTTAGGATAGTCCCATGTACCTTAGATTACTTAGTTCGAAGAATGAAACCCGAATCTTGACTCGTTTCTTGGAAATCTTAAATTTAAAGATTGGATTGTTGATCTTTGGGAGAAAAGTTTAGGATTTTGTTTTGAGAGGATTTTGAGTAATTTTTTGGGTATATTATACCCTAATAACGTCTTAATAAGCAGCAAACACGATTTGGGGTTAGGGAAAAAAAAAAAATTCTAAATTGCCCTTCGAAATTAAAATTTTCAGCAAAATTTTACTTTTGGAGCTCACCGCGATGCGGTGTAATCGCGGTGGCTTACTGGTCCTAACGAAAATGATCATGACTTTTCGCCCGGGTATTGGATTAAGGTGAAATTGGTATCGTTTATTCAATTATCTACAATTTGGTGGATCTTGAGATGAAAAATTCCAAATACATCAAAAGTTATACACGTTCAAAGTTGACCCTTGTGGAATCAAATATCAAACTTTGGACGATTCAAAGGCTCTTAGTTCAACTTTGGTCTAAGTGTTTTCTATGAACATTTTTCACCTCATAATCACTTAACATACTAGGATAAAGATCATGACACATGAATTTAAATATGAGTCATGAGATTAAAATTTACACATGTAGAAACGACGGTCCAATTTCTAGCTCGAAAACGTAGGATTTTACATGAATCAAGTTAGTGTTTTTGATTTTCTTGTTCGTTGTTGTACTATGATTGTATCTATGTTGAATTTGTGTATGACTTTGTTGTACTATGATTGTGTCTATGTTGAAGTTGTATATGTTTAAAAAGGGTTGTTGAAATTGTGGAGTTTGTTCATTGGCAGTAAAAATAGTCATTGTTTTGTGTATGACATTGATGCATGGTTAAAAGGAGTGGTGGAAATTGTGGAATTTGTGCATTCTGGCAGTAAAAATGTAATCTTTTTGGGGTATGGAAGGTTGCTGGACTCATGCATGTGAAATTTCTTCTTAATTTTGTGTTTTTGGTAGACCTTTTGAGTAATAGAGGAAAATGAAACCATCTCTTTATTAATTAAAAAAATCATAAAACAAAGAAACAGATTGAGCCTACACATCCTTCGTTACAATGGTAATTCCTTAGCCATAGTGATAATGGGTTGCATATGATAAGGGAATAGGCTGAGGTTACATATCTCATTCATATTTCTTTGTTTATAATTCTTACTATAAAAATCTCAAACGGTGATAAAACTTTAAACATGTTTCTCACCCAAGAAATAACTATTACGGTGAATTAAGTAATTAAACTTTTATTTTCAATTTCAATGAAATCACAAAATGACAAAAATTGCTTAAAGATTTCAGGTGTTATTAGTAGGTTATCTTTGAAAATTATGTTCATCACTACATGATAATATTAATATTTAAGAATAACAAGAAAATAAATAAAATTAGGACAAATAATATCGCCTTCACAAGATCGAGTAATAGTTATTGAAAAGATATTGGACTTCACAGGTCCACGGCATTAATAATTTATTTCCCATCTCAACACCAAACAACACGGCTTAAGATGACTCTTGATACCACATGTTGAATGTCAACACATACACAGAGTCAATGCGCAATGAAAAAATAAATAGAAACGTACCTTCAATCATTATTGTTCAAGTGTTGTGAAGAACCACCTTTGTCAAAAACTTTAACAAGAAAAGAGGAAAAGAAGAGACTTAAGAATCTTCTTGCCTATGTCTATCAAAGGTATGCCAGTCTGATGGAGTCAAAAACGTATTTAAAGGTAGGATAAGGACTCTTAGGCAAATAACTTTAACCCTTGGAACTTTCATAGTCGTTTCTTGACATCAATGAAATACCATATATGATAACTTAGAGAAAAAGTAATTGACTGATTTATTACTTTACTTGGGAAATAAGGTAAATTTCTTACCAAAAATATGTGGGTCATTAATACGTAATATTATACGTAATATTCTTACATAAACTATATGTTACTTCCGGTCTGCATGAGTATCAACTGTGTACGACCCAAAAAGAATTTAAAAAAGAGAGGATGATTTGGTACTCGATCGTCATTAATCATCACAATAATACATGAGGGGTCAACTTTAAAAAACTATACAAATACAAATACAATTTGATTTTGGACTTAATATACTATTAGGAAAATGCTCAGTTTCCACCCTGAACTATACACGAAATTGCTGAGATACACCCAAACTTTAGGAGGGTCCTATTATCCCCTGGACTAATTAAAACCGTATTTTTGGCAATCTTAGTGCCTACATGGCATGTACGTGGCACATAAATGAATCAATACATTGAAGGTCCACGTAGGCACAGTGTGTTGACCTTCAATGTGTTGATTCATTTATGTGCCATGTATATGCCATGTAGGCACTAAGGTTACCGAAAATACGATTTTAACTAGTCTAGGGGGTAATAGGATCCTCCTAAAGTTCGGGTGTGTCTCAACAATTTCGTGTATAGTTCAGGGTGGAAACTGAGCATTTTCTCTATACTATTTAATATGTGAAGGCTTTGTAGATGATCAAGGTTATCCTTGTAATTTCATTTCACATTTTTATATCCTTACGTGTTACTCTTTCAGGTGTCCACCTAATTGTCATTGCCCTTTTCATCCCCTTCTTCCTCACTTTGACATTTACCATTTTCTTCAGTTCTTTTTAGCTTCAAATCTCCCCTTTACAACAATGATTTTTATACTTTTCACTATGCTTGAAAATCCTTTTCTTAATAATTCATTTAGGTTATTCTAACGACGATTTGGTGGATTATCTTTCCTATTATTGCTTAAACTGTTTTTGTTGGGTTCAATATGTATGAAAAAGGTGTGACTGGAAAATGGAGGGACACAACCTTTGAGGAAAAAACATATTATTTTGGAAAAGGAGTGGCTATTCAAATAGTTATGTTTGTTCAGAAAAAGACACAATGTTTTGAGACATGACTCTTCCAAAGGATACACCTTTTCAGATGAACCATTGCCACCTTTGGGAAGGAGCACTTGATGGCTATATAAACCTGCATTTATCCACAGGTTTATGAATGGAAAATTTTCTGAAATAAAAACTCTTCTTGTCTTCAAAACATTCTTTGTGATCAATCAAATCATTGAGTGAGTTCGATGAATCCAATTATTTGAGGTGCCACTATAGTTGGATTGAAAGTCATTTTATCTTGGGAGGAAGATTCCAAAACCTCGGGTACAGTGAGGGAAATTATTCCTTAAGGACACTCCGTGAAGTCGGGGGACTTGGCTTTATATTTCTGTTTCATCTTAATTTCTAAAAAAATAAAATACACTTCTTAGAAAGATCACTTTGATCTTGTGTTGAGGGTGTTTTTGTACTTCATAGTGTTCTTGTTTTAAACTTGAACTAGTGTTGAAGTTGTTGTGCCTAAATACAGATTTTTGTACCTGAAAACACCATAAAATAACAATCTTAAGGAATAATCTTCTGCAGAATCTGTATTGCTTGTTTTTGGAGATTAAAGCTTTAAGCTTTCTACTCCGTTTGAACTTAACTAGTGATTCGAAGACATAAAAGTCTTCATCAAAAGTTAAAGATCATTTAGTTGATGATTGGAAGTCATAAAAACTTCATCGTTAACTAGAAATAAGAAGAAGAGTTTAAAGTTGCTTAAATTTATAAATACTATTCTGAAAATACTAAATTTAATTGTCTTGTGGTGATAGGAAAATTGACTAACGAACGTCAAATACAAGATGAGGCTATGACTGTGGGGGCAACTAGTATTGCCTAAACAGGTCGAGCAAATGCTACGCAACCAATGGCACCTGCAGAGAAGCCCAAAAAATTTATGGGCAGCAAAAGATGTTCTTTTACCTCACCACTCTATGCCTTCAAAGGTTCACTAGTGAGGATGCTCCTGAGGTGCCTGAGGGAACCTCGGACAAAGAGCATTTCATGATTGTAGAGGCTTGGAAGCACTCAGACTTCCTTTGCAGGAATTATATCTTGAGTGATCTCCAAGACGACCTCTACAATATTTACAGTGGAACTAAGACATCGAAGGAATTGTGGGGGGCACTAGACAAAAAATATAAGACAGAGGATGTGGGAATTAAGAAATTCTTTGTTGTAAGGTTTCTAGACTTTAAAATGATAGATAGCAAATCGGTTGTCTCTTAAGTTCAGGAATTGCAAGTAATCATCCATGATCTCTTAGCGGAAGGTATATCTTTGAAAAATACCTTAGTTGAACAAATTGAAAATGTTCTTAGTACTCACATAAACTGTTTTATAGGTTTGATTTTGAATGATACATTTCAAGTAGCAGCGATCATTGAGAAGCTACCACTTATGGAAAGACTTCAAAAACTACTTGAAGCATAAACGCAAGGAGATGACTGTCGAAGATCTTATTTTTCGATTGCATATTGAAGAGGATAATAAGGCTACCGAGAGAAGGTCAAAAGAGAATTCTACAATTAATGGAGCACATATTTTAGAAGATGACCAAAATATTTCTAAGAAAAGGAAGAAAGTTGAACAATAAAGCAATCAACCCAAGAAGAAATTCAAGGGAAAGTACTTCAACTGTGGGAAAATTGGCCATAAGTCCACGGATTGTCATGCTCCTAAGAAAGGCAAGAAAAAGAACCAAGCTAATATGGTTGAGTCCAACAAAGAATGTTATGATCTATGTGCTATGTTCTCAGAATGCAACTTGGTGGGAAATCCTCACGAATGGTGGATAGATTCTGGTGCCACCCGCCATGCGTGTGCCAACAAAGAGTTCTTTTCGTCATTCGCTCTGGCTCAAGTAGAAAAAATGATCTGCATGGATAACTTTGCTACGGTTAAGGTAGAAGAAACAAGAAAAGTGGGCTTGAAAATGACTTCAGGAAAGGTATTGACACTTAACAATGTCTTGTACATTCCATAGTTACATAGGAACTTGACTTCTATTTCACTTCTAGACAAGAACGAAGTCAAATGTGTAACTGTTTCTGGAAAAATTGTAATTAGCAAAGGAGAAGTGTATGTAGGAAAAGGCTATCTCACCGAGGGCCTTTATAAGATGAATGTAATGAAAGTTGAAATCAATAAAAGTTCAAATTCTTCTTACTTGCTTGAGTATTATAATTTGTGGAATGAAAGTTTAGGCCATGTTAATTACAAAACGTTACGAAAACTGATTAACTTAGATGTTTTTCCAAACTTTGAGTGCAATAAATCAAAGTGTCAAACGTGTGTGGAATCAAAGTATGCAAAACATCCTTATAAGTCTGTTGAAAGGAATTCCGATCCTTTAGACTTAGTACACACTGACATTTGTGATATGAAGTCAACACCACGACGTGGTAGAAAAAAGTATTTCATAACTTTTATTGATGATTGCACTAGATATTGTTATGTCTACGTATTAAATAGTAAGGATGAAGTAATAGATGCATTTAGGCAATACAAAACTGAAGTAGAAAAACAGTCAAAGAAAAAGATAAAAATGATAAGAAGTGATATGGGTGGAGAATATGAATCTTATTTCGCTGAAGTATGTGTAGAGAATGGAATTCTCCATCAAACTACAGCCCCGTATTCACCTCAATCTAATGGAATTGCGGAAAGGAAAAACCAAACTTTGAAAGAAATGATAAATGTCTTACTTATAAGTTCCAATTTACCGCAAAACTTGTGGGGGAGGCTATCCTTACAGCCAATCGTATACTCAATAGAGTTCCCCATTATAAGATACAATCAATTCCTTATGAGAAATGGAAAGGAAGGAAACCCAACTTGAAATATTTCAAAGTGTGGGAGTGTCTATCAAAGGTCCAAGTTCCTATGCCTAAAAAGGTTAAGATAGGACCTAAGACTGTGGACTGTGTGTTCATAGGATATACTAAAAGCAGTAAAGCATGTTGATTTTTGGTTCATAAATCCGAACATCAGAATATAAATGAAAATACGGTAATTGAATCAGATAATGCCGAATTCTTTGAAAATATTTATCCGTATAAAACTAGACATGAACAGTCTAGTGGAGGATCTAAACGACCTCGAGATAAACCAAGTGAGAATGTACATAATGAAGAGAATCCAAGACATAGTACAGTCAAAGAACTTCTACTAACTTTGGATTAGATTTTGTAACATTTCTCTTAGAAAATGAGCCTCAAATATTTAAAGTAGTGATGTCGTCTTCAGACTCATCCTTTTGGAAAGAGGCAGTCAATAGTGAGATTGATTCAATCTTAAGCAACCATACGTGAGAATTGGTTGATCTTCCTCCAGAAAATAAACCTTTAGGTTCTAAATGGATCTTCAAAAGAAAAATGAAAGCGGATGGTACTATTGACAAATACAACGCAAGACTTGTATTAAATGGCTTAAAAAAAGGCCTTGATTACTTTGATACATACTCTCCAGTAACAAGGATAACATTGATTCGAATGTTAATTGCCTTGGCGGCAGTATATGGTTTTGAAATCTATCAAATGGATGTGAAAACCGCATTCCTAAATGAAGAATTGGAGGAAGAAATTTACATGGAACAACCTGAGGGCTTTGTGGTTCTAGGAAAGGAGAATAAGGTGTGTAAACTTATTAAGTCATTGTATGGACTAAAGCAAACACCTAAACAATAACATGCGAAGTTTGACCAAACCATATTGGCAAATGGGTTCAAGATAAATGAATATGATAAATGTGTTTACATTAAAGACACTCCAAATCACCAAGTCATTATTTGTTTATATGTGGATGATATGTTGATCATCGGTAGAGATATTTCTGACATAAATGCAACGAAATGAATGCTCGAGAGCAAGTTTGATATGAAAGACCTTGGAGTTGCAGATGTGATCTTAGGTATAAGAATCCATAGAATTCTACAAGGGTTGACATTGTCACAGTCTCATTATATCGAAAATGTACTTGACAAATTCAAGTATATGGAATTCAGTATTGCCAAGACTCCTTTGGATGTAATCCTTGTACTTTAAAAGAATGAAGGTGAAAGTGACTCATAATTAGAGTACGCAAGAGTATTAGGATGTTTAATGTATATAATGAAATGTACACGACCAGACATAGCATGCACAATCAGTAAGTTGAGTCGGTACACGAGTAATCCCAACAAAACTCATTGGATGACAATGAAAAGAGTTTCGGGTATCTTAAATACACTCAAGACTATGCTTTGCATTATAATAAATATCCCGTGGTACTTGAAAGATATAGTGCTCCAAATTGGATCACTGGGTCAAATGAAGTAAAATCCACAAGTGGATATGTATTTACTATCGGTGGAGGAGCAGTCTCTTGGAAATCATCCAAACAGCCTTGTATTGCTCTCTCTACAATGGAATCTGAATTTATCGCATTGGATAAAGTTGGTGAAGAATCAGAATGACTCCGAAATTTCTTGGAAGATATTCCTTATTGGCCCAAAATAGTGGCACCAGTATGTATACACTGTGATAGCCAAACAACAATAGGTAGGGCAGGGAGCATGATGTACAACGGTAAATCTCGTCACATATGACGGAGACAAAATACCGTTAGGGAACTTCTATCTAGTGGAATTATCACTGTTGACTATGTAAAGTCAAAGGATAATGTGTCAGATCCACTTACAAAAGGCCTATCTAGAGAAGGAGTGGAAAGGACATCCAAGAGAATGGGTTTAAGGCCCACGACAAGTCAACATGGCGGTAACTCTACCTAGCAGACTGGAGATCCCAAGAGCTAGGTTCAAGGAGATCAAACAAAGTTGTGTCTGACAGGTTCAACATTGTCAAAATACCAACCCATTCTCATGATGTAGACAATTTTTAGTAAACAAGGATAAAACTTAAGGTGAGAAATCTTTTAATGATTATCTAAATTTGGCAGATTTGACCAAATAGTTTAATCTATGGGATTGAAAGTTTAGAAATCACCTATGTGAGGGCGAAGTGGAGGCCGTTTCAAGGAGAACGTTAGCAAAGGCTTATTCTCTAAGCTCTCATGAATTCGGGACGTGTTCATGGCTTAAAAGAACAAAACCGTGAGAACTATAAACGGTAAAAGGCTAGTTATGTGACATGTGTTGTTTAGGTGTACATTAAAGCTCGATGGTTCAAAGATATCAAATCTATCGATTGACCGAGTGCATCCGATGCATGTTCACTACGGAAAGTTCATAGGGAAACCCACTTATCCAGATGCAATCAGTCTTTGCTTGATGATCACATACTTTTCCATAAAATTTTACGAAAAAATAGCCATTCCCCATTCATGTGGGGGATTGTTGGGTTCAATATGTATGAAAAAGGTGTGAATGAAAAACGGAGGGACACAACCTTTGAGGAAAAGACATATTATTTTGAAAAAAAAGTGACTATTCAGATAGTTATGTCTGTTCAGAAAAAGACATAATGTTTCGAATGAATAGACATGACTCTTTCAAAGGATACACCTTTTCAGATGAACCATTGCCATCTTTGGGAAGGGGCACTTGATGACTATATAAACCTGCATTTATCCACAGGTATATGAATGAAAAATTTTCTGAAATAAAAACTCTTCTTGTCTTCAGACATTCTTTGTGATCAATCAAATTGTTGAGTGAGTTCGACGAATCCAATTATTTGAGGTACCACTATAGTTGGATTGAAATTTTATCCTGCAAGGAAGATTTCAAAACCTCGGATACAGTGAGGGGAATTATTCCTTAAGAACACTCCGTGAAGTCGAGGGACTTGGCTTTATATTTCTGTTTCATCTTAATTTCTGAAAAATTAAAATACACTTCTTAGAAAGATAACTTTGATCTTGTGTTGAGGGTGTTTTTGTACTTCATAGTGTTCTTGTTTTAAACTTGAACTAGTGTTGAAGTTGTTGTGCCTAAATATAGATTCCTGTACCCGAAAACACCATAAAATAACAGTTTTTACGTTTGTGGTGAGTTTTTGGAGTACGGAAGGTTGCTAGACTCATCTATGTGAAATTTCTGCTTAATTTTGTGTTTTTGATAGCCCTTTTGAGTAATAGAGGAGAAAGAAATCATCTCTTTAATAATTGAATGGTACACACATACACACTAAATTTCAGTCTCTGCATTCTTATACTACAACAATTGGTTGATGAATCAGGTTAGTGTTCTTGTGTTTTCTTTTTTAGTTCCATTTTGTGTTCCTTTTTTGTACTATTATTGTGCAAATTGTGATATCTGTGTATAGTTAGAAGGGGTTGTGCAAATTGTGAAATTTGACAGTAAAAATGTAATCTTTTTTCGTTGTGTTGCAAGTTGTCGGACTCAAAAGGGCACTTGCATGTTAAATATCTGCTCAATTTGTTTTTTTTTCATATCCCTATTACTTCTGCTCAGTTTTTTGTTTTTTTGATACCCTTTAAAGTAAAGGAGCCATCTTTTTATAGAAAAAGTCATGGTTTTCATTTTAAACTATACACGAAAAGTCTAGATCATACTCAAACTATCATAGTGATCTATTACACACCTATACTATATAAAAGAGAAACTATTTCCACCTTAGAACGTGACGTGATAGAGAAGGTGTATTCACCTTCCTAAGGTGCATGAGAGGAAGGAAAAAAATCTTAAAATGATGTGTCACTATTTCATTTGTTATTATATCATTAAATACTCCTAATATTCTTCTTAACATATACAAGTAGATTAATTATTTTTTCAATTGAAAAAATATTAATAAAATTATTTTTTCTTATTTATTCATTTTTAATGTGTGGATCCCTCCTTCAATGGCTTCTTCTTCACCAAAATCACCATTAAAACACTACCATTGACATCATCACATCAAACTCAAATCTTCACCACATTAATTTTAAGAATCCACCATAGATTTCATTATCGAAATCACAATACAACCATTAGTATCACAAAAATCACAAACAACCACCATAAAATTCAATATCCACTTCTAAAATTGTCATCAGAATTACAATATAACCATTGTTAACATGCAAAGTTACAAAAATCACCACAAATTCGCACCTGCACCACTACTAAATTCTAATGGCGCCTTACAATGACAATGAAACTTCCCCTTTCCCTTCTTGTCTTCCTCTTCCCGCACCTGCCACCAGCAATAATGGTGTTATCATCGCCTAGTGAAATTTCACTGCAACTTCTATACTCAACATATGTTTTATCATTGTTTATTTCTCTCTTTGAATTTCTCTTTTTCCTTCAATTTATCAATGATGAAAAAGGACAAAGAAATTTAAATTAGTTGGGTAGGAAGATATTTAAATTCATATTCTACCCGAATGAATCGAGTAGGGTGAAATATTTAGGTTGGATCGGGTTAGAATTGAGTTAAATTAGTTGGGTCGGGTTAGGTTTATTTAAGGGTCCAATAATTAAATAGAAAAATTAAATTAAAGATGTGGCATCACCACAGGGCGAGTGGAGTACACTCCACTCATTAAACTTGGGCATGAATGTCGTGGGGAGGTAATAGTTTCACTTTTATATAGTATAGGGGTGTAATAGGTCATTATAATAGTTTGAGTGTGACCTAGACTTTTCGTGTATAGTTTGAGGTGCCATCTTTTTATTAATTAATAGCGCCTATGTAGAATTTGGCAGTAAAAACATAGTCTTCAATTAACTAAAAAAGGTAATTAATGAATTGAATTTGCAAATCTTATGTTATCATTTGTTAGATTAAAGGGGAAATGTCCATTATTTTTGCTAATATTTCATCCTCTGTGGAGGCTTATATATCAGCCTTTCACGAGACCAACTTATATTTAATTCATAAATAACTTGACCAAGACATTTCGCTCTAAATTAATATTGAGACAAATCATTTTAAGACAGAAGCAACTCAATTACTATGTAGGCTTCCTAAAATCTAACTAAGAGCAAATTTTACTTGCAACATATTCAGATTTCTCAATTTCTATACAGTATATTATACATAAATGGATTCAGCTTCTCTCCGTTTTTCTTCCAACTAATTTTTCTAAGTTCTTGCTTGAATTGAAGACACATGTCGTAGTTTAAAATTAATGATTGATATTTGATTAGTTAAATCAAAATTCTAATCATAGTTATCAACTTCCATATTTTTGGCCAAAGTCATCGATAGACACTCAAACTTGTTTCGGAAATTCACTTAGATCCCTCAACTATGACCTGTACCTATCAGGCCCCTAAACCCCCCGAATTTTGATCCAATTGAGCTTTTTTTTGCCTACATGGCACTGCGCGTATTTTTCACTCACTAGGGATGCTTGAAGCACGATTTTTGACTAAATAACAAATAAAAACGTGCCAAGTGGCACTGAGAGCCCCAAAAAAATTAATAAAACAATTTCTTTTAAAATAATCTTTTTCTCTTCCTCTTTCTTTTTCATTTTCTTTTTAAATAATGTTTTCTCTCTCCTCTTCATAATTTTTTTTCTTACAGCTCTTTCTTTGCCATTTCTTAAGCTCTTTCTTTCTCTTCCATTTCTTATTCTTTCTTTCTCATTTTTCTTTTAAATAAATTTTTCTTTTTCTCCTCTTCATAGATTACAATTATCTCCGTCACTACTCCACATCAAATAGTTACGATCTAACTTCTCGTGATAAGTTTCATCGAAATTAAAAATTTTTATTTTGGGTATTGAACTTATGATGAAATAAGTGTGATAAATTAAATAAGATTTGTTGAAAAAATATCTTTGAAACTGAAAATTTGATGAAATTAGTCCAAATATATCGAAATTTGGGATTTTTTTGACGAAATTGGTGTGGGAATTTGGGGAATTGAAGTCTTGAGTTGTTTCTGTTGAAATGTTGGAAATTTGGAGGTGAAATTTAGTGAAAAGATTCAAACTTTAGGAAAATATAAAGTGAATTTTTGATAAGTTTTGATGTATTTTTGATTGAATTGGCATTATGATACTCGTGTTGTGAGGAGAAGTTTTTGGCAATTTTGAGCTGATTTTTGTTTAAGTGTGTCAAGATTTGGAGGTGAATTTGATGCCTTTTTTTGTTAGATTGGTATTACCAGATTCATGTAGTCAGATGTTTCTGATGTTTTTGAGCTGATTTAGTTGAAGTTTAGGTGAATTTGGTGTATTTTTTGTTATATTGGCATTACGAGATTAAGGGAGTCTTTGTTATTTAGACCATTGAAGTCTATTTTTTAATTAAATAGACCCTAAGTTTTTTTTTATTTGGGGATATGACCCTTTTTGTGATTTTTTTTTTATGATTTAATTTTTTTTATAAGTTTTAATAACTACAAACTAGTCCACAAAGGACAAGTCAGCAGTAGAAAAAAAGGGGAAAGTCCCACCAAAAATTCTTTCGCCGGGAATTTCTTAGTCGGAGTTCCTCCTCTCTTTCTTCTTCCACTCTCAATCCATTCTGAATACACATAATGTGAAGGGAGTCATTGAGATACTAAAGCTCTTCTTATTTTGGTGAATTCAATAAGTTTTTAAAAGTTTTGAAGAAGGTTTGAAGGAGAAAAAAAGCGAGAAAAGCTACGATCAAGTTAAATCAAATTAAGGTTTGTTTCGAAGTAGCATTAACTTGGGATTGTGTTCTAACATTCTATCAAGACCTCAAATTGAAGGTACACTGACAATTTCTCTATTTTTATAGAGTTCTATACAAATGAAGTTGGTTTGCTATAGACAGATCAGTAATCAGTCCGACAGATATTATATCAGTCTATAGCAGAACAATTGTAGTAATTAGTTCGACAGATTAATCATTTGTCGTTTTTATTTTTTTATATTTACAATAATGTTTCATTTTACTAATTTTAAATTATATATTGTAGGTAAAAAACCATGAAAAAAGTTGTCTTACTTGTTGATTATTTTGGAAAGTGGGTGGATGATAAGATATCTTGGAGATGGAATTCTCAGAATGACACGGTTAGAACAATGCTTGTGAGTGGTGATGTTACATTTGATAATTTTATGGAATCTATCATCAGAAGAGGTGAACTGAGCTGCGGACATGACCGTATTTGTGTCAAGTATATGACTAATGCAGGAGCTTTTTCGAGGGACAAAGCACCACCTGTTGAGATAATGAATGATGAAGATGCTCAAATTTATTTGAATAATATAAATGGTGAAGGTGGTAGGACAATTTTAAGAGTTTCCTCAATAGAAAAATCTTTGGAAAGTGGTTGTGGTTTGAGCAACCACCAATCTGAGGATGTTCTCTCGAGCCGAGTTGAGAAAGAGGTTCCACGTGATAATGAGGATGTTCTCCCTTGCCAAGTTGAGAATGACATTTCACTCGATAATGAGAATGTTCTCCCTTGTCAAGTTGAGAGAGATGGTCTACTTGATAATGAGGTTGATGTTCAATTGCCTGAACTATTAAATGATGCAACGATTAGATCACATCATAGCTATATTTTCTCTGATGGTTCAGGTTTTCGTAAAGGATATCGATTTTTGAATAAAGAAGATGCAGTGACCAAACTTAATCTTGTCGCAATCAGAAAGGGTTTTGAATTTACCATAAAAAAATCTAGCAAATCATTGTTAATTGTTGTCTGTGTCGAGAAAAGCTACAAATGGAAGGTTCGTATTGCTAAATTTCTCATTTCAGATGCCTTTCGCATCACCAGGTATGCACCTAATCACTCATGTAAATTGAGGTCTGTATCCGAAAGATATAGGCAGACTTCTGCAAAAGTAATTGGATAGCTTATCAAAGAGAGATTCAGAGAAGGAAAAGGTCCTACACAGAATGAAATAAAGAACATTATGAGTAAAGAGTTGGGTTGTGATGTTAGTTATTGGACATGTTGGAAGGCCAAACAACTTGCACAAAATATGATATGGGGAACACCTGAACAGGGCTAATGCAAAATTAGAAGCATATCGTTACGAGATTGAAAAAGCAAATAAAGGTAGATTTACAGCTTTAGAGGTTCAAGAGGGCAGATTTTTGTACTTTTTTGTTGCGTATGGACCGTGCATAAGAGGATTTAAGAACATCAGAAATTTTCTCGCCGTTGATGGAACTTTCTTGACGGGTCAATTTGGTGGTGTAGCGCTAATTGCAAGTGGCCAGGATAGTGAAAATCAAATATATCCTGTAGCTTGGGCACTCGTTGACTCCGAGAATGAACTTTCTCGAACTTGGTTTTTTCACAAATTAGTCAATGTTGTGCCAAATACATCTGAGTTGTCCATCACATTAGATAGAAATCCAAGCATAAAGAAAGCAGTTGCTATAGTTTACAATCAAGCTCATCATGGAGTATGTACAAGGCACCTTGGTTAAAATATTCGTACAAACTATCATGTTGGTTCTTCAGTCCTTAGTTTATACTATCTTGCAGTAAAAACATATCGAATCGAAGAATTCAATGAGTGTTTAGAAGAAATTCGACGGAAAGGGTATGGTAATGTTGTTGAGTACCTTGAGAACATTATTGGTTTCAAGCGATGGAGTAGAGCTCATTTTCCTGGACACAGGTATGATGTCATGACCACTAATATTGCAGATTCTGTTAATGCTAGACTTGTAACAGTCCTATCATTGCTTTATTTAATGCAATTCAAAGGTAGTTATGTAGATGGTTTTGTGAGCGTCGTGGTCTAACATTGTCCACGAACAACTATTTAGCTCCAGCAACAAATGCTTTAGTGAGAGAAACTAGACGTGAAATAGCAGATAAATTATCTGTACACCAACTTCATGTGAATGAGTTTATTGTTCAAGGGGATGGTCAAGATGCAAGAGTTAACATCAATGCCAAAACATGCACTTGTAGGGTGTGGGATCTTCAGCAATTGCCTTGTACTCATGCATTAGCAGCACTCAGAGCTCAACGATTATCAAACTATGGTGAAAGAGTTTACAATGTATGTTCACCATATTATTCAGCAGACTTCCACAAGTTGGCTTATTCAGAAATTATAAATCCTGTTCATCCAGAAGAGCAATGGGACTGGGTCAGAGAAAGTATAATTAATCCACCCCTTGTGAAGCGTAAGATAGGTCCAAGAAAAAAAATGGGTTCCAACTGTTGGTGAAGTTGTCAGAAAGCATAACAAGTGTTCTATCTGCAAGCAAGTGGGCCACGAAAAGACTACTTGTCCCGATAAATGTTCTTGAACTCTAAATATGTAACTAGAAGTTCTTTAATATAGAATACTAACTATTTTGTGGGTGAATCAATTGTATTACTCCTTATTCACCAAATTTCAAGTTAGTCATTTTGTAAATTCTATTATTGATTTTAACTTGTAGGTTCGACACATCTCTCATAACAGACATATTAGAAATCTGTCCGATAGATTTTACACTTGTGGGCGATTATACTTAAGAAAATATGACGTACATTCACTTTTATCAAAACTAAAGCAATTATATGATATAATAAAGAGTATGTTGGACTTATAAACAAGAACACCAAGAATTCATTACCATATGCAAAGACGCCACATCTCTTATAACAAACAGAATAGAAATCTGTCCGACAGATTATACACTTGTAGGGGATGGTACAAATGAAAATTTGACGTACATTCACTTATACCAAAACTAAAGCAATTATATGATATACTAAAGAATATCATGGACTTGTAAACAAGAATACCAAAAATTCATTACCATATGTAAAGACGCCATATTGCTCATGATAGACAAATTAGAAATTTGTCCGACAGATTATACACTTGTGGACGATTAGATGAAAGAAAATATGAGGTACATTCACTTTTACCAAAACTAAAGCAATTATATGATATAATAAAGAATATCATGGACTTATAAACAAGAGCACCAAGTATTCATTACCATATGCAAATACGCCACATATCTCATAACAGATAGATTAGAAATCTGTCCGACAGATTATACACTTGTGGGCGATTATACATAAGAAAATATGACGTACATTCACTTTTACCAAAACTAAAGCAATTATATGATATAATAAAGAGTATCTTGGACTTATAAATAAGAATACCGAAAATTCATTACCATATGCAAAGACGCCACATCTCTCATAACAGACAGATTAAAAATCTGTCTGACAGATTATACACTTGTGGGCGATAGTACAAACAAAAATTTGATGTACATTTTTACCAAAACTAAAATAATTATATGATTTACGAAAGAGTATCTAGGACTTATAAACAAGAGCACCAATAATTCATTACCATATGCAAATACGCCACATATCTCATAGCGGACAGATTACAAATCTATCCGACAGATTATACAAACGGAAATATGAAGTACATTCACTTTTAGCAAAAATAAAGCAATTATATGATATACTAAAGAGTATCTTAGACTAATAAAAAAGAACACCAACAATTCATTACCATATGCAAAGACGCCACATCTCTCATAACAGACAAATTAAAAATTTGTCTGACAGATTATATACTTATGGGCGATTATACAAAGTAATAATGAGGTACATTTACTTTTATCAAAACCAAAGCAATTATATGATATAATAAAGAGTATCTTGGACTTATCAGCAAGAACACCAAAAATTCATTACCATATGCAAAGATGCCACATCTCTCTGTGCCACATCCCTCCTAACAGACAGATTACAAATCTATCCGACAGATTGTTAACTAATTAGACCAACCCATAGTTTGTCTGACAAATACAAAAAATATTTTAACAAAATTACAAACTATCAGCATCAATCTTTCTTTTAAATGTATAAGTCTTCACATTTTTTGGAGCCTCCATTACTTTCTTTTTTCCAACCTCTGTTTCTTAAGGAAAACTGTATTTCGGGTTAGTTTTTCTAGCTCGTTTCGCTCTTGTAGTGCCTTCTTTCAATTAACCAAATATTTTTTTTGACTCAAAAGTGGTAGGAACTAGAGTAGGATGCACCATAACCTACTAGAAAATAAATTGTTGAATATAATTAAAATAATAAAAACTTTTAAAATGAAATATTGCACCACACCCAAAGAACTTAACTATTTACCTCTTTGTTTTGTATTGTTAATAGCACAGTTTGATAATCAAGGGGTGTCTTCTTTTGACCATACCATCGAATCAATCTTGGAAATAATGAACAGGGAGATTTTGTTAATGGTTGTCCAAAAGCTTCTCCTAATATAGGAATCGCTTCAAAAGCTCACACCTATATTGAAAATTAAAAGTTAAAAATTTCATATTGATACGTAATTCAATATTTATCTCATTATAAATAATTTAAACTTACCATAAAAGCCCAGAGAAATTCTTGCAAGCCATAACCTTTAGATTTAGATTTATTTTTCTTCCATTGTGCAGATTTTTTTCTTCAAGTTTACATTTAAGAGAGACTCAATTGTCATCTCAAAAGAACGTCTACCCCAAGGATATGCATTAAAGCAATCCCAATTTGTCACCATTTGCATCGTCTCAATATCAACAATTCGCTTTGGATCACCAGCACATAAAAAAGAGTGAACAAACCACACCATAGCGATCTTCAACTTTGTTTGAGTGTCCAATTTAGTACTTTCTAACTTTTTCTTCAAATCATTTCCAATTAGATTGCTATCTTTATTCATCACTACACCTAAAAAATCTTTTTCCTTCTTTCCCTCGTATAAAGCCTTCTCAGTGAGATATTTTTCACAATTCAGTCCGGTAATCACAACGAACTCCTTCATACCAAATCAAATTGGCTTCCCTTCAATTATGAATCATACCTCTTTTTTCTTTGATCTTGAAACACGACGTTGTAGAAGATAATGTACGAACTGACCACAAAATTTTTTTTGCCAATTGTCCAATTTCACCTTTAATAAGCAACAAAAATCACTATCCATAAATCGATCGTACACTTTTGCCTTCACCAATTGCTTCTATATATTTTCAACAACATCCCACCTTGATAAAATGGACACAAGTGCCTAAAAGTGATCTTCGTCATCTAACTCCTTACTCAAATAATATTGGGAGAAGTTTATCGAGGTTTCACGTTCAGGTTTCGCTAATGTATCATTCTTCCCAGTAGTCTCATTTTCGTCGCTCGATGCCTCCAAATACTGATCCGCTTCACCAGATAGATCATATTCCTAAAGATAATAATGTAAACAAAGTTCATATCATATTAACGAAAAAAGGAAACTCAAAATTATTATCTATGATCTTTTTTAAGTTGTGAGATTACTCTTCAATGTCACAATTGTCTCTCCCTTCAATATTTAAGTTGCAAAGTTTAAAAATAAATAAGGTTTACCTGATTTTCCTCGAGCTTGTAATCAACATTTTTTGCATTAACTTTTCTCGTGAGTTCTTGACAAAGAACAAATAAAATCTATTCAGAAAAAAGTACAACACTGAATTAATACAAGATGAATGAGTATTACTTTAAAAAAAGAACATTCACGAAATAATGCATTTTTAATAAAAAATTTGAGAAAAGGGACAGAAGGAACCTGAAACGTGGGATGTCTGATGAGGGAAAAAATCGTCTCTGTAGTACAATATTAGAAGATGACGACAATTTGAAGTTAGGATAGAAGAGGGAGAAAGTTAGGATTTTATTTACCTTTATCTATAAATAGGTCCCATACTTTTTAATATATTACTATGGTCCACTTTTTATTTAAATTATTTCTTTTTTGAAATTTTTAAATGATAAAAAGACTGGGAGTCATTTCTCAAAATGAGAATTTAAAGTGGTTTATCAGCCAAAATTTCTCCCAGATTAGTGTGGAGAAGGAGGGGGGGTTGAAGACGACGACAACTGGGGGTGGGTGTTTTTTTTTTTAAATTAAAAAATTACTATTCAATAAATAATTAAATAGAAAAATGGATAAATTAGCAATTTCATCATATAATTATTATTTTTGCCACGTATTTTTTTTTTGAATTGATTAATTTTTTCACGTCATCGCGTGTGTATTACACACATTTGAGATTTTAGCTGATTGACAAAAAAGGTCCAATTGGATCAAAATTCGGGGGTTTAGGGGCCTGATAGGTACATGCCATAGTTGATGGGTTTAAGTGAATTTTCGAAAGAAGTTTGAGTACCTATCAATGACTTTGGCCTTTAGTTTTTTATCCAGCTTGATATTTATATATATTCTAACCAGACGGATTTAGTAAAGGGAAAATTTCAGAAATAGCAACTATAGAGTCTTAATTGTAACTTTTACAGCAACGGTTTCAAAATTACAAAAAATAGCAATATGTATTTTGTAATTCAGTAAACTGTTGCTATTTAAATACATATACAATCAGAGATTCCCTTCCTAATTTAATGTTAATCTGTTTGAGTTAAATAAGGAAAAAAATTGTTCCTTAATTTATGACATATTTAATTTTATAGATTCCTTTACCTTATAAAACTCTTTTTTTACCACAACCATTAAATTACAACTACTATTGAAATTCAAAAAATATTTTTTATAATCAGCAACTCAAAGCAAATTCAAAATATAGATTCAAATTCAAAGATGTTTTCCTTCATGTTATTTTTTTTGTTGTTCGACTAAAATTTTGAAGAAAATATTTAAAATACAACGGTCCAATTACAGGTATTGATCAGTTAACTCTATTCTATTTGTGGTTTTCATAAAATTAAAGTGCGAAATTACTGAAAAACTTGCAACAAACTGTCGCAGAATTCAAAAATTTAAGATCTTATACGAATTTTATCAGTTCTCATAAAAAATGGGTTTAAGCAATTTTTTTAATTTTAAATTTATTCTGTTATTTGAAAGTTGAGATGCAATTTTTATAAGTGAAATTTGAATTTTAGTTTAGGATAACTGGTGTTAGACTAAAAAATTTTTCATTTGAATTCGTTTTGCAGTTTTGTATATATGAATTAGTTGTTGTATATAGTACATATTTGAGATTTAAACAAACTTGATTCTATTTATATTTTTCATAAAATAAAATTACAAAAATTACTGAAAAATTTATCACAAAATTGCATAACAGTCGCGGAATTCAAAAATCTGAAATCGTAACTGAATTTTATCATTTCTCAAAAAAAAATAAGATTTGATCGAAATTATTTTTTTTAAAATTCAAAGTTATCTATATTGTTATGTAATGTGAAAATTGAGATACAATTATTATACGTTAAATTTTAATTTTAATCGATGATAACTAGTATTCGAATAAAAGATTTCTTTTCATTGAAATTCATTTAGCAGTTTTGTATATACGAATTAGTTGTTGTATATAGTATGTATTTGATATTTAATTTTATTTTTACTATTTTTTTTGTGTTCTGGAGATTGACTATCGGAAGCATACCTGTTCTTATTAAACACTCTTGTACATGGATATATATAAAGAACATTATGAAGATTACATATGTTTCTAGCTATATGTATTTATAATATACATATGCAATATGTTTATGTGTTCACTGGCAGTTTCATATATTTTCAGTTGTATGTATTTATAATATACATATGCAGTACATTTATGGGTTCACTGGCAATTTCATATGTTTCCAGCTGTATGTATTTATAATATACATATGCAGTATGTTTATGTGTTTACTGACAGTTTCATATGTTTCCAGCTATATGTATTTATAATATACATATGCAGTATTTTATGTGTAAAAATCATGTATTCTTATATGCATTTTTTTAATATGCAGGACATATATTTCATTTGGCATATGGTGAACTAGAATCTGAAAATAATGCATCTTTGACTTGGTTCTTTGAGAATCTGAAGGAAGCATATGGTGAAAGAAAACATATGTACCTAGTTTCCGATCGTAATGCAAGCATCATAGAAGTTGTTGCTGATGTGTACGATAATGTACCACATTATAAATGTATGTGGCATCTATGGGATAATGTGAAAAAAAATTAGAAAGTCACATGATGCATTGTTCATGGTAAATCGGGAAGAGATATGTTTGAAAAGAAAAATAAAAATTGTTGTAGTTCATATGACTTTAAAGTTCACAATAGGCGTTCATGTAGGAAAATAACAAATGATAAGTTGGATGATGTTTTTAGTCAAAATACAATTACTGAATTTTATCATTGAGAATTATGTCATTCTAAATTTTGAACTTGTTAATTTGTTATAGTTCAAACGTTGCAATTTTTTTACAGAGTTTGAATAATTTAATTTATATATATATATATATATATATATATATATATATATATATATATAGAGAGAGAGAGAGAGAGAGAGAGAGAGAGAGATAGACAGAGAGGGAGAGAGAGAGAGAGACGTATTTAGGAAAAAAATATATTTGCATTAGACGTAAATACAAATACAAACTGAAATGAACATATGCATTAATCATAAATATGTATTTTTCAAAATTAAGAATGCACATTAAGAAAAATATAATTTCAAACTTGTAAAAAATAAGTATGTGTTATTAAAAATACATATGTACATTGGAATGAACATGTGTGTTATTCATAAATACATATGACTCATAAATTTATACGGACTTCAGCATAAGAATACAATAACTATGTATAGTTCAAAAATATATGTGCAAATCTATAAAAATACATATATGTGTATAATCATAACTGGAAAATACATATGCATTAGAAATAAATACATATGCAAAACTGGATAGAAGAAAAGTTCATAAAGACAATTACTAACATTTACATAGACTAACCATGAAAATATTGGAGTTTAAATACATATGCAAAATTGGACAAATACATATGTATTATTCATAGATCTATAAGCATAACTGGAAAATACATATGCATTACTAATAAATACATATGCAAAATTGAAAAATAAATATTCATAATGACATATGACTAACAGTTGCATAAACTAATTTAAATATAAGATAAAAAGAAACATTAACATATCAATTTTTAACATTAAATTAACATATCAAACTTAAGAAATGTTCAACTAAATTTTTGTCCACCTAAAGTTAACTATTGTCAAATACAATAAATTTAAAATAAACATCAAATTTCATACACTTCAGTGTCTTCTGTTATCCCGATTTTCTTAGGAGGCCTCATTTGTGCTTCATCATCATTTTGTGCCTTCTCTTGTTCTTGTCTCGAACCATAGTCCCACAAAATTGAAGCATATTTTGTGCCAAGAAGATCTGGGTCAAAATCAACATATGAAACACCTTCACCAAAAGTAAGACACTCAACATATGTCACCATATATTAACCAATTCCCTGCAAATATATTTATCAATAGGTATCGGTTGTAACATGAATATATAAATATATACAAGTACTTAAATATCAGTACTTACAAGCTGCCACTCGATTGTTGAGGCAAATCATCCACAAAAGAAACATCAAATAGATCCATCTTATCATTGAGTTTGTAATTCGGATGATTATCAATATCAATATTCTTATTTTCGTAGAATTTACATGCCATGAGACATAAAGGTATAACCTTAGCTAACTTTTCAACTTCAGCTAGGACCACACCACTATCCTATATGATCTTCAATGTCGTTGAGATTATGACATTTTATATGTGGTGCAAATTTGGGCAATACTGTTGCCATGCATATTTGATCACGCAATACCTACATATCACAAAAAATACAATTATAGGTCGAAATAGTGTCACATATATATTACAAAATACATCTTAAAATTACATTACAACATATATACATAAATTTAGCATATGTATTTTATGAATACATCACTGTTCCAAAATTAAGTTATCATATATTAAAATACATATCACGTTCATCATCTCATGAATAACAAATACAAATGAACATAAAATACAAATCTTAGCGCTAACAATACAAAATACATATCTAATCCGTAACAACTACATTACATATATTTTTAAAATACAAAATACATATCTTAAAAGTAACAAATACATATCTTCACATTATCAACTATAATTTCATATCTTAATAGTAACTCTCACATAAGCAGATAGTTTATCAAATGTATATATAAAATACATATATGAACATACAGTTCAAAAACAACAAAAATACAAATACATAAAAATTACCTCCTTTAATTTCTCTTCTTCATATTCATAATCAGATGAAACGGGACTAGATATTTTACTAGCTTCTTCTTTTTCGACTGACTTTCTCTTTTTCATCGATTTTTGAACTTTTATGGGTTTTAGAGATGATGATTTTGTCAATGCTTTCAGTTTCATGATTTTCGCAATCTTCTCCGAATCATTACGTTGCTTTGATCTCACCTCTTCTATGCTAATACCTTTCTTCGACTGAATATTAGTAGATATTAAGTTAACATCTTTATCTTGTGTTAAATCAAGACTGAAAGAGGGTAGTTCATCGAAAACAAAATTCACCGTTGGAATACCTCTAATTGAACTACTACCTTGTCATGTTCTGCTATTATATCAGAACTCCAAAAATTTCAACATAAAAAAAAAACCCAAGCCAAAAACGCAGAAGAAATTTGAAGAAAAAAAAACTAATAAAACTTGAATGTATGAATTATATGAAAAATATAACTTTCAATAACTGTAAAATTAACTTATTTTATTTGATGGAAAACTTTGTTTATCACGATTTTGAGAGAAAAAACCCCAATAAAATCAAAACGCGGAATAAGTTGAAAAAATATTGCGACAATAAATTATATAAAAGAGATTATGAAAAATATAACATGCATTAACTATAAAATCTACTTACCTTAACGGATGGAGACAATGTTTATCAAGAATTTGAGAGAAAAATACTGTATTTGAAAAAAAAAAAAGTGAAGGAAACTGAAATTGGTAAAGTAGCGTGATATTGGTAAAGTAGCGTGAAAAAAGGGTAAGATAAAATTATGGGTACAAGTCACGCTCTTTTCAACAAAAGGGCAAAATATTGTTACTTTTGTTATGACTTATAATTTTGATAAATTATTGCTATTAATTGTAATTAATATCTTAAAATTGCTAGTTTATGTAATTTTTTCTTTAGTAAACATATACTAAATCATAACTTACCCCGGCCCACTCTATCTTTCCATGGAAGAAAACAACAGAAGGATTGGGAATTGGGATAAGGGTGTAGTATAGTCAATATGCAGTAATAACATTAGCAAATAATTTAGCAGAGAAGAACAATTATGTAAATCTCCCAACCCAAAGCATTACATGCCAAGACATTATAATTTGCCCGGATCCTGTACTCCTGTATCTCTATTTTTACACCATGACCAGCCGAAAACAGGTCCTCTAGATGCTCCTCGTGAAAAGGCCAATGAGAATGATACAAATGGTGATGATTATCAAATTAAGACGTTCATCACTTCTTTCATGATTTATTTTAAACATTTTATATGTCTTTTAAATTATTAATTATCCTGACTTAAATCCCTTTTTAAATAGTTTTCAAGTATGTAAAATATAAACAAGGCGAAATCGAATTATAAAATTTATTAATTCGTATAACAATCTACCTGTCGTGGTTACCCTTCAGGTGGCTAAACCTAGGGGCGGGCATATTTTGGTTTAAACTGAAAAAATCAAAAAATCAAATCAAAATTTAATTTTGGTTTCGATTTTTTGGTTTTTTCGGATTGGATTCAATTTGTAATTTTAACAGCAAATTCGCATACGCTGCAGACTGTTTATGGATTGTTTCAGTGACTCAAATATTTTATGGACTATTTTGGTGACTTTGGACTGTTTTATGGATTATTTATGTAGAAAGTATGTTGTTTCATGGACTATTTTTACGAGTTTTGTGTTGTTTTGTAGACTATTTATGCTAGGTTATATTATATGTAATGATTAATGACGTTATGTATTATGTTAAGCTTATGATTATTTCATTTTGTTTCATCCATGTTGAGTTATTTATAATTATTTATATTTGGGAATTAAAAACAGGTTTGAAAAAAATATTTTTTTCTAAAAAAATTCATCAATTTTAAATGCTTAGTTATGAAAAAGAGAAGCAAACTACTTTAATATTTCAAATCGAAATAAAAATTCGAAATAATCGAACCGAATTTGTAAAAACCGAACCAAATCGAATTTATTTCGGTTTGGTTATGGATGTCATTTTTGTCAATCCGAAAATCGATAAACCGAACCGATATTAAACAATTAGACCGAATCGACCGAACGCCCACCCCTAGCTAAATCTACTTTTCGCATTCGCTCATAAACTGTATAGGAAATGTAAATCTCACTAGACATACCCAATGTGACAAGCCTGACTGAAATGCATTAGCGGGGTGGGGAAATCGATCCCTAGCCTCTCCAATGGATAGCTAGCTATAGTCACAAGATCCATTAATAAAAAGTACATTTTTCTATTAGTTATTTTTATTGCAATTAATTTTCATAAACGTAGAAAATTTATAGCGAACAATGATTATATTTAGTTTTCCACTACGTGAAACACAATTATGGCTTGCATACTTACTTGGAGAATAAAGAAATACAGGGAACCTCTTCAAGTTTTAGAGCAAACTTTTCAATATATATTTAATGGTACTTGGTATTTACAAGTTTTTCTGTTAGTACCCCATTAGACAACTTTTGTGCTGCTTTCTTGGCTTATCAAAATATGTTCACAAATGCCAGACACTAACTCACAAATGCCATTATACAAGATCTCTCCAAGGCTTATTATGTTTGCCGAAAGTTATGTAATGTTAAGTAACTAAATTAATGTGATCAGTTAATCACTGATGTGAGGAGAAGACAATCTAAGCATGAGAATAAAGAAAGTAGCTATGAGAGTTTGAGAGAGAATTGAAAAAGATATTGTTCATTGAGCAATAACTGTCTACAGGATTCCTCTTTATATACATACACAAATATTTCATACTAGCTAAGCCCACTAATAACTGCTTCTACTAACTAACTAATCTCAATTCACCACTAATGACAACTATTGCATAATTAACATACACATTAGTTGACTATCACTGCTTAGTAATTACGACACATCAACACATTTATTAAGCTCCTTCACACTCCCCCTCAAACTAAGAGCTATGAAGATATTTTTCGTTCCTAGTTTGGTCATCAAATGTGCATGTAAGGATCTCCCAAGTTCTTTAGTAAACAAATCTGCAGGTTGTTCTGTTGAGGGAAGATGTGCAGTAACAATCAACCCTTCCTGAACTTTTTATCTAGTAAAGTGGCAGTCTATATCTATGTGTTTCGTTCTCTCATGAAACATCGGATTAGCTGTTGTTTGCAATGCTGATCTGCTGTCAGAGAAGAGTGAAATAAGAACTTTAACCTTGATACCAAGTTCCTCAAATAATACTATCAACCACACTAGTTAAGCTACTAATGATGTCATTGATTTGCACTCAGCTTCTGCTGAGCTTCTAGATGCAGTACGTTGTTTTTTTTACTTCCATGAAATAGGTGAAACACCATATTGCACTAGATATCCAGTGACTGATTTTCTACTATTAATGCAGGCTCCCTAATCTGCATCACAGTAAACCTTCAATGCATCATCACCTGTTGCTGACATTAGTATTCCTATTCCTGGTGCCTGTTTAACATATATCATTAGTCGTATAGTTGCATCCATATATGACCTTTTTTGGAAAGTGCATAAACTAGCTCAGACTTTGTACAACAAATGCAATATCTTGTCTTGTAGTTGTAAGGTAAAACAATTTCCCAATTAGTTGTTGGTAACTTGTAGGATCCTTTAAGAGCTGATCTCTACTATTTGATGACACACTGTGGTCAAATTCAGCAGTGGTGAGTTTAAGATGTTGCTCTATGGGTGTAACAACAGGTTTAGCACCTGCAAGCCCCATGTCGAAAATCAATTCTAATGCATATATTCTCCGGTGCGTCAAGATGCCATCCTTGTTTCTAGCAAACTCAATCCCAAGGAAATATCTGAGTTCTCCCAAATCCTTTATTTTGAAAGCTGTTTGTAGAATTTTTTTGTATGTTGGATCATGTCACTATCACTCCCTGTCAACAGCAAATCATTAACAAAACTAACACAATAGCAATTTTATCACCATCCTTCTTTGTAAATAAAGAGTAATCTCTTGTGCTTTGTTGAAAGAAGATGTCAAAGCTGAAGTCAGCTTAATATTTCACTGTCTGGATGCTTGTTTCAGTCCGTATAAGGACTTTAATAGTCTGCACAGCTTTCCATCTTTCCTATCTTTCTGAAATCCTTCTGGAATATGCATGTGTACTTCTTCAAAAAGATCTCCTTGCAAGAAAGCATTATATACATCCATTTGGTATAATTTTCAATTTTTAGCTACAACTACTGAGATAACTGCTCTAACAGTGTTCATCTTCACAAATGGTGAAAAAGTCTCTTGATAGTCCAATCCTTCCTTTTGGCTATAACCCTTTGCTATAAGTCTTGCTTTGAATTATTCAACATTTCTATCAGCCTTATACTTAATTTGATACATCTATCTATAACCAATAACTTTCTTATCCTTGGGTAGTGTCACAACTTCCCAAGTCTTGTTATCTTCTAAGGCTTGAATTTTAATTTTCATAGCTTATACCCATCTTGCATCAGTAGCATCCTCTGCATAATTGGTGGGTTCAGTTTCAGCTGAGAACCTTGAGGAAAATCCTTAATATGTGGTTGATATACTCGTATAATCTATTTGATCAGCAATAGAGAATAAAAAATTGTTAGATCCTTTTCTTACTACATAATCTTTGTGCCAACTAGGTGGCTTGGAACCTCTTGTTGATCTTCTAAGCTCAGAAACACCTGTAGGTTCTGCTGCTATGAATGGATTTATATCAAGTATTGTTGTCTCTATTAAGGGTGATTCATAAAGATGTTGTGCATCTATAAGATTTTCTGCAGTAGGTACCACAACCTGTGAATGCTCCTGAGTAAGATCTGAAGTTGTACTAAGTTCCTCATAAGAAAATACTTGTTGAGGATGCACAGTATGGGTGTCTTGGTCTTCTATACTACCTTTGAATGGAAACATAGTTTTCATGAACACCACATCTCTACTAACAAAAATTATTTTATTCTCCAGGTCATACAGTTTGTACCTCTTTTGATGAGCACTGTAACCAACTAAAACAACTCTTACTGCTCTTGGGCTAAATTTTTCCTTCTTTGTAAGGCTTGTAGCAAAACACAGACAACCTACAACTCTTAAATGTATCAAATAAGGAGTTTTGTCATATAATATCTCAAAACGGGACTTCCATTTCAACACAGAAGAAGGAATTTTATTCAGAATATATACAGCTTTTTTAATGCATAATCCCCAAAATCTGTTTGGTAAACTGCCTTAAAACTTAATAGCTTTTGCTATCTCAAGTATATGTCTATGATTCTCAAGTATATGTCTATACCTTCTTTTCACCATACCATTTTTTGTGGTGTGTATGGACAAAAGCTCTTATGAATAATACCATATTGTTGGAACAAATCTGTACAAGCATGACTAAAAAATTCAACACCATTATCAGACCTTACTCTCTTAATAATTTTACCAAATTGTGTCTTGACTGCAATGATAAAATTTCTCAATAGAAAAAGAACATCTAATTTAAGTCTCATCAAATAAATCTAGGCCCACCTTGAATGATCATCAACAATAGTGAGAAAAAATGCCAGTCCATCAAAAGTTTCCTATTTATATAGCCCCCAAACATCTATATGAAGTAAGTCAAAACATGAAACAGTTGTGCTCACACTTCGTGGGAAAGGCAGCCTAGTTTGTCTAGCAAGTGGGCAAACTTCACAATTATTCAAAGTTAATGGCTCATGTTGTGTAACATGTTGAAACATAGATAGTTTTCTAAGAACATTTATTGGAACATGACACATTCTTTGATGCCAAATGGAAATATCTGCATGTGGAGTTGCAGCAAGGCATTTGTGAGTTATATCTTTTGACCCTATCTGTGAATATAGAGTATATAATCCATCCTCTTTCTTACCCTCCTAGATGAGAGGTCCTGTAATACACAGAAATTGGGAAAGAAGGTAACACAACATTTTAAGTCTTTTGTCATTTTGAAAACCAACATAAGACTAAACTTAAAAGCTAGCACACACAAAACGTTTGTAAGAACATCACCTCCTCCAAGGTTATAGTTCCCAACATGAGATACTTCGGCTAATTCTCGTATAGACAGTTGCACCTGTCTTATATTTTCTATCAAATTTTCATCTGATAAATGAGTATAGTAACCTATCATATGGTTAGTAGCACCTGTGTCTATTATCCATTTAATGGAAGGGGCCTTATTAGAGAACGAAGTACCTGCCATATTAGTACTTCTTGACCAACATGAGCATCTTTATGTGGTTCCTTAACAACATGCATAACTGGAGAATAAGGTACAAAATATAACATACCCTACATCAGTCCTGACTGATTAGACTGATTGAAGTAAGGTTGCATCATGCCCTGGTGTGGCACTATCTGCTGAGAATATTGGTGTGGACTATAGTATTGAGGAAAGCCTCCTCGTTGTGAATAAGACATCATTTGGAAAGCCTGTACACCTACAGCAGTGTTAGGATCAAACACCTGAGTATTACTTGTCATCAATCCTGTCATAACATTAGCTTTCTTTCTTCCTTTGAAATCTGTGGGATGTCCAATAAGCTTATAACAGTCAGCCTTTACGTGGCCAGTAAGATGACAGAAGTTGCATTTCAGAATCTTGTTACATTCAGCTTTAGTATGTCCCCTCATACAGCAATGGTCACAGAATGAGTTACCATTGTATTGTTTTCTCTACTTGGAAATATATCCTCTATCATTATAACCATTACCACTACCTTTGGAAGTATACATAGCAGTGGGAGTTGAGTGTTCAAGTATAACTCTACTAGTTCCAGCCATAATTCGTTGACTCTAATCTTGGTTAACCATGACATATACTTGATTAACACTGGGCACCTGTGGCATCATTAAGATTTGGCTTCTAGCCTAACTGTAACTATCATTAGCCCCATAAAAAATTGCAATACTCATTGATATTGCAAGTGTTCAAAATACTCTCTCAATTTAGGGCAATCACATAATGGAGGTGGCATATTTGAATCATATTCATCCCAGAGATTTTTCAATTTAGAATAGTAATTCAAAATTGAAGAAACACCCTGAACTAAAGTGAAGACTTCTTTGTGTAATTGAAAAGCTCAAGAACTGTTAATTTTGTCAAATCTCACTCGCAGATCCTCCCAAATAAGATGAGTATTGGAACAGAATAAGATTCCTCCAAGTAAATCATTGCTCACATTACACATTATCTAGGAGATCACTATGGAATTACAACTATCCCATAACTTCTCCAAATCTTCAGTGTATTGACTATGTTTTATCGATTCGTTAATAAATTCTAGTTTGTTCTTTCCTAATAGAGCCAATTACATAGCTCTACTCCACAAAGTGTACTTATCTAAATCAGATAATACGATTCCTACCGACAATGAACCAAGTGCATCGGAAGGATGCAAAACAAAGGGTGATGATAATCGACAACTGTAGTAACTGTAGGAATAGCTGAATTTTCCCCCAAACTACTCGGATCCACAATGCAAAATCAAAAAAGGAGATAAGAGAAAAAATACCAAATTCTGCAAAATCTTCACAAATTGTGACAACAATTCCTTCGAGATGAGCGAAAAGAAACAAATTCTGTGAATTCTTCATAAATGGTGACAACAATTCCATCGAGATGAGCTCGCACTAGCTCTGATACCATGTTAAGTAACTGAATTCATGTAATCAGTTAATCACTAATGTGAGGAGAAGACAATCTAAGCATGATAATGAAGAAAGTAGCTATGAGAGTTTGAGAGAGAATTGAAAAAGATATTCTTCATTGAGCAATAACTGTCTATAGGATCCCTCTTTATCTACATACACAAACATCTCATGCCAGCTAAGCCCACTAATAACTGCTACTATTAACTAACTAATCTCAATTCACCACTAATTATAATTATTGCATAATTAACATGCACATTAGCTGACTATCACTGTTTAGTAATTACGGCACATCAATACATTTATTAAGCTCCTTCACATGTAATTCCCGTATTTATAGTTATGGCGAGTAGGTCATCAAGTTTGATCATAAATAATATGTGATAAGGTTGTTTATGATTAAACAAAACGTGTCATTTTTTTGATATATGAAAACTTTTGATTGAGATTTACAACATAATTAATCTAAATCTTGTATCAAATAAAATAAGGCTTAGTATTTGTGAAATCCCAATATAATTATTCAACTCAAATTAATGAACATGAATTAATCTAAATCTTGTATCAATTTAACCAAATAAATTTATATGTCTAAAGCCTACCCCTACGTTAAAATTTGTCAAGATGTAAACTAGCTGAAACTTGATTTCTTGACTTGAATTATAGCCAATTTTTTTTATTTTTTGTAATCTCAAGGCACTCGGTAATATTATTTGCAGTAGTGTAAGACCCTTGAAACAACTTGTTGAAACAATTTTTTTCAATTTATGGTAGAAAATGCATCCTCCATCTTTGCCTTTGATCTTTTCCAAATTTGGAGATGTAATCATCCAACTCTAAAATGAATAAAATATGTTCCTTGTGATCTTCTTTAAGCTTACATAACTTTCTATAACCATATAAGAACAATTGTTAATTAAATTTATGTGCATACCATTTCTTTTCTTGTTCGACTTGTAAAGCCTCTTAAAATCTTACTGACATTATGTTTAATTTCCTATTGAGTGTTGGCCATCTTCCTTAGGTGTATATGAATTAGTTTCATTTTCTTCTTCCAATTGCACCATAACTTTCCTTGTAAAAGAAATGAAAATTATCCATACGAACCTTTATATAAGTATTTTCAATGTAAAAAAGATTCATTAAAGAATTATGAAGCTGCAAAGAAAAGTTTTCAGACTGTATGTTTAACTACTAGACTATGATATCACTTGATTCTTTTGAATTCAAAGACGTAGGCCTCCATTGTATTTAGAAAATAGAGCAAATACACTTAGTACTTTCTCAATTAACTCTTTAAAGTTCATTTAGCAGTATGTTGTTTTCGATCTGCTAAATCAAAATTGCAAGCCATTTGATCATTATTTCTTTTCACAACTAATAATGGAGAGCTGTAACATAGCAAGGATTTACAGTCAAATTCCTCCGGCATTGTTGCGGTTATTATTGTTACTATTATTTTTTTAAAAGAACTTAGTTTCAATTCTATTGTACTTAATACCTCTTTTATGAATATAAATTTTTTTAATTAAGAAAGAGAATTCTTTTTTCTGAATTACTCCCTCTGACCCTATTTATACGATCTGTTCAGACTTTATGCTTGAAATTTATCGACATGCATTTTCTCCTTTCAATAAATTGAACACCTTCTAGAAAAGAAGAAAAAGAAAAAGATAAACTAAACGAAATAATGAAAACTTGTTTTCATCTAGAAAAAAGATTCTTGCCCATATTTTTTCGGCTGTTTTCAGCTAAAAGATACATTTGGTTATGGAGAAGCTATCTGGCATATGTACTATTATGTAACAAAATATTGTTGAATTAAGTGATCTTGAACACATCATGTGAATTATTTGAATTTAAAAGCTACTAAATATTAAAAAGGACATTAAAGGGGAAAGGTCCCTTTTTGTTAATATTCTTGTTATTAACTAAAAAAAGGTAATTAATGAATTGAATTTGCAAATCTTGTGTTATCATTTGTTACATTAAAGGGGAAATGTCCATTATTTTTGCTAATATTTCATCCTCTGTGGAGGCTTATATTAGCCATTCACGAGACCAACTTTTAATTAATTCATAAATAACTTGGCCAAGACATTTTGTTATAAATTAATATTGAGACAAATCATTTTGTGACTGAAGGAACTCAATTATTATATAGGCTTCCTAGAATCTAACTACGAGCAAAGTTTACTTGCTACATATTCAGAACTTAGATTTAAACTTAATATAGCATTTTATCCAAGTTAAGACAATTCTTTCAATTATCCAAGGTGCACACGTTGTGCAAAAATTAGAAAGTGGGGTATGTACGTACCTACACGTGAAGGTAAAAATTTACACTCATCTATGTATATACTAAATTAGTATTTTTAATTATAATTAAGTAATTAAATTAAGTAAAATACATATTCTATTAATTAATTATGGTTAAGTAACATCAATTCTAAATTCAAATACATCACATGCATGTATTGGCTTGATGTATACATCGAATGCCTGAAAATTTTGTGACAAATGGCGTCCGAGATACATATTATACTCCATTTCAATTTCTTTTCTTGCTTTTATTTTTAGCCCATTTTTAAAAAAAAGCATTTTTAATAGTTTTTTATTTTTAATTTTAACTTTTCACGTGATATATTTAGAACAATAAAATTAAATGGTATTTTGATACATTCGACATATCTTTAATTTAGAAACATCACAAAATTAATTAAATTTTTTAAAAAAGATTTCGTGTCAAGTGAAAACCAAACAAATAAATTGACCACGGGATTTAGGCCCCGTTTGTCCATGAGAAATATTTATTTTTTTCAAAAATTATTTCATTTTATTTCAAATTAAAAATAATGTTTGACCTTAAGAATTCCAAATACAACTTGAAGTTGTATTTGAAAAAGTAAAAATAACTCTCAACTAGTTTTTACTTTCTTTTCATCTCACTGTTTCATTTTTGGTCTTTCAATAAATCTAAAAATAAATTCCAAAAAAGGTATGATCAAACAAACACAACTCTAACTACAAGTGCAATTTTTTTTTTTTCCATAATTTTCATGGTCAAATGAAAATGCCTACTTATTCTTTTTTCCTGCTTGGTTTTGTCCACCCCCACCCCACCCCTCTGCTACAACCCACCTCAAACTTCACATGCAATTTAAAGCCATCAGAATACTAACATTAGGTTCATTCAAACTTTTCTTCAAATCTATATAGAGAGAAAGAAAATTAAACAAAATATAGTTTGGCTATGGGAAGTCTTGGAGAAAAGGAGCTGGAGATCATTAGTAAGATTGCTCACACATTATTCTTCAGTTCAAAAATTAATCTTCCCTTCAGTTCAAAATTTAAAGGTTTTCATGTTATATAATTACTTATAACTAGTGTGCTTGTGAAGAAGCTATTTTACACCTTTAGTTAGTGTATATAATTAAAATTGCTAAAGAAAATATATAAGTCACATACTGGGGGCAATGCTTATTGAATAAATGAAATTTACTTGCAACTATTTTGAAAAGGACACAATTGTATATGTGACATGTTTTTTACACCATCAAAGCATATATAGAACTTAAAGTACTCTAAAACGTACTATATAAATTTGAAAATACGCTATAAGTGCTATGTGCATTTTTCTTTGCGTCCTTACTCAGATCATTTTGCTTATTCACAGACCAAGATCAAGAAACTGATCCAGAAACGACGACGATGGATACACTAATTGTTATAACTGAACCATTGACGACTCCAAAGGTTGTTTATAAGTACCAGAAATGGCTCGAAGTAGGCGTCCACGCCTTCGTTGTCCTGGCTAGCCAGACAGTTGCAACAATACTTGCAAAGTTGTATTACCAAAAAGGTGGTCACAGTAGCTGGTTGATTTCACTTACTGAAACTGTTGGTTTTCCCATTCTCCTAATTCCTATGATCCTTTGGCCTGATAAAAAAAAACCTACATTAGAAGAGGGAAATAGTATTTGTGATGACTCAAAGCCTCCTTCTATAATGGCCAAGTTAGTAATCTATATATTTCTTGGCTTTCTAGTTGGAGGAGGGTGCAGTTTGTTTTCAACTGGACTTTTGTATCTCCCAGCCTCAACTGTTTCTCTTATCTCCTCAAGTCAGTTAGTCTTCAACGTCTTGTTCTCTCTCTGCATGAGACTAGTAAAACTTACGCCTCTCATCGCGAATTCTATCGTCCTCATCACCATTTCCTCTGTTCTCCTAGCTTTACAAAACGATGAATCTTCAAGCAAAACATCATCGTCTAAGCACCATTATGCAGTTGGATTTGTATGCACGCTAACTGCTGCAGCTGGTTTCGGATTACTATTTTCCACTACAAATCTCATGTTAAAGAAAGTACTAAAAAAGAAGACGTTGAGAGAAATCATGGACGTTATTATTTGTCAGTCGTTTGTCGCGACGTGTCTAATTTTGATTGGTTTATTCGTGAGTAAAGAGTGGAGGAATTTGAATTCAGAGATGCATAATTTCGAGCTTGGGGAGTTGTCATATGTTATGATATTATTTTGGATTAGTGTGTGTTGGCAGCTTTATACTTATAGTATACTTGGGTTGATTATGAAGGTATCTGCTGTATTTGCAAATGTGATTGCTGCTTTGGGTGCACCGGTAATCCCGATTATGTCAGTGATTATCTTTAATGACAAGATGAGAGGAGTGAAGGCAGTTTCAATTGTTTTGTCTATTTGGGGATTCTCATCATATGCTTATCAGCAGTACCTTGATGAGCAAAAGAACAAAGCTAGGGTTTTGAAAAATTGTAATGGAACATCTGAAGATTTTGGTATTGAAAGTGGTTGACGTGCAAAGAAAATTCTTCATTGATCTAGAGTCGGATTTAGGAGCTTGAGTTTACGGGTTCTAAATTTTAATAAGTGTTGCATGAGTAATATATTCCTATAGTGGATTCTTAAGCTCAAATACATTGACTCTGTTGACTCCATAGGTGAAGCTCTAGCTCCGCGCCCCTTTTACTTTTTAAGTATTTCTATTAAAAGGATATTGCTTATTGCTATTATTTTCTTTTTCTAAATATCATATGTTAACACGAGTTCCCATTATTGAAGAATTAACTTTTGCCTTAATTTCCTTGAAGAATTATCAGTCAAATACTTTGAATCAACACTATATACCAGATACAAACAATAAATAGATTAATTGAGAAAAGTGTGACCTTTTCCGTTTTTTCCCAAAAACAAGTGAGTTCATGTTTTTCCCCTTCAAAGTGGTGATTAAAGTGAAGAAATTCATTGAAAAGTATCTTCATATGGTGTCTTGCCAGACTAGTTGCATGCATAAAGTGGTGTATTTCTCATTATGTATGAAGAATCAACTTTACAAATCAAAAGTCAAGACCTTGTTGCAACTCCTTTAGTCAAAATTTTTTAATTAATATACTTTAATTTCTAACTGATTAATATATAGTCATAGGGGTATACATAGGGGTCGAGTTGCTTTGATTTTGTATTGAATAAAAATCAAATCAACTATGTCGGCTGATTAAAATTATAAACCAAATCAAACCAACATAAAATCGGTTTTTTCGGTTTAGGTTTTAGTCGGTTCTTTCGTTTTTTTCGGATTTTCTCGTTTTTTTTTACAATCTTTATTTTTTACAATTATATTGTGATTGAAGACTAGATCAAGTATGTTTTCACTCATGTGCTAATGAAAAAACTCAATTATGAAAAATTGAGGAGCGAAAAGCTCTCTTGAAACTAAAAAGTAAGACGAAGAGTGAAAAATTTAGGTTTTAAGTTTATATTGGATTTTGGATCATTTTATTGACAATTAATGAACAAATATTACAACTTAATATATGTATATATACACACACACATATATATACACACACCTACTTTCTAAATATTGAAAATTAATAAAACTAATTGAAAAAGTATTTAAGAAGTAGATTATAATTAATATTTTATGTATAAAAAGTTAAATTATATATATGCATATATATATACATACATACATACATATATATATATATATATATATATATATATTATGTCGGTTTGACTTTTTTGGGGTTAACACCAAACCAAATCAAGAATGGTCGGTTTTTTTTTTCAAATCAAATCATAAGTCGATCTTTTTTTCTCGATTTGATTTGGTTCTTCGATTTGATTTGACTTGACAGTTTGATCTGTAGACCCTATATAGTCATGCTATGATATAACGTGAAGTTCCAAAACAGCAAAAAGGTATCGAATATATTAGGTAGAGTTTCCTTAGAAATTTTTGTTTCCTTATTGTTTATTTACGTAATTTATTGAAACACGGAGTGTTTTTTTATATAAACGAACTTGATTCTTCTCTTTTTACTGGATTGCATATTTGCATTAGAGGCCGCAAAGAATGATACATGGGAGGCCCCCATATCGAGTATAATGCTTGTATCAATATCATGATAAATAATGGAGTGAATAATAATATTTCTTGAAAGCTTTTAAATAAATAAAAAAATATTTGTGCGTTATATTTTTTTTAAAAAATAATAATAATTAATATAAATATTTTATCATAGTAATTATATTAAATATTAATTTTAGAACTTAAGACATAATTTAAGGAATAAATAATTAATATTAACATAAAATATGGGAAAACCATTTTTTCTTTAAAAATAACAAAGTAAAATAAAAATTTATTTTTAAAATATTGAGCAATCAAAATGAACTAGAACGAGGGACTACTACGTCAAGACCATGGTCCATGTGTCATCTCTTGGGGTTCGGCCCCACTTATCCAAATACACTTCCTAATTGGATAATGCAATGGAAATAGCTTATCCTCCGGACCTACACCATATTATTTCCATTTCTTTTAAGCAAACACCCCGTGAGCCTCTAACTACAACTTCACGATCCCCATGTAAATTCAAGTTTATTTCACATTATTATTGTATCACAATGAAATATGAAATTAAGAAAAAAGTTGCATCTTAATTATGCAATTATATATCTTATATAGATAATGGAGTACAAATTCTGATTTGAATAAGATAAATAGAACCCGAATTATATCTCTTTTATTATTCTGATTAAACTAGCTTGATGAATTGTTTGATTCAGAATAATCACATAATTACAATATGAAATCTATCCTAATTTAGCTAACACCATCAATGAAATACGGTACCTAATCTTTCAATCCAAGCACCTTTCAATTTGGAGGGACAAATTGTTATCCTAGACCGTAACGCAGTGAATCGTTTCTTTCCCATAGTCCAGATATTTCCTCTCTTTTTCGCCACCGAGTCTGAAGATATGTGCACTTTTTTCAGATTAATAAAAAAATAAAGAAAGAAGATATATCATATATGTGCCCCCAAATAGTTCACACTTTTCAGTAGTCGTTAATTCTAAGAAACGGTTATTCCTTTCTCTCTTCTCTCTCTCTCTCTCCCTCTCTCTCCCTTCTTTCATCTGAGAGTTTTTGTACTCCATTGATGGAGATGAAGATCTCCAACTGCTTACCGACGCAAAAATGGTGTGGAAATGGAGGAGTAGGAGGAGCGGTTTTTTGTAGACAAGTAAATGTTCGATTCTATCCACGGCCATCTCAACGCTTGCTTCCACCTTCAGGCAAAATGCGCCAGCGCCGCAATTTCAGGTACTTCATTTCGGACTAGTGTAGATTTTGATAAGGATCAGTTGATTGCATTTCGGAAATACTTGAGCTGGTTTCGTTGAGTGATTTGAGGTTTATATGTGAAAAAAAATACTGATTGTTGTTATTTGTTGAAAAAATTGAGTTGTTTAATTAGGTATTGGAGTTTTTGATTAATGGAGAGTCAGTTGCTTTCGTTGGAGTTGGTTTATTGTTTTTCTGAGATTTTGTGTTGTCGAAAATGCTTCTAGTTTGTTTTTCCCTTCCTTTTTCGGTTTTTAAATTAGGTTTAGGAGTTTATTTGAAATCCTTTCGGGATGAGTAGTTGAGTAGGCAAAATGCGCCAGCGCCGCAACTTCAGGTACTTCAGTTCAACGAGTGTAGATTTTGATACGGATCAGTTGATTGCATTTCGGAATACTTGAGCTGGTTCGTTGAGTGATTTGAGGTTGATATGTGAAAAACTTGCTGATTGTAGTTAATTTTGAAATAAAAAAAAATTGAGTTGTTTAATTAGGTATTGGAGTTTTTGATTAATGGAGAGTCAGTTGCTTTCGTTGGAGTTGGTTTACTGTTTTCTGATATTTTGTGTTGTGAAAATTGGAAAATGCTTCTAGTTTTTTTTTCGGTTTTAGATTAGGTTTAGGGTTTATTTGAAATCCTTTTGGGATGAGCAGTGGAGTAGATTTGAGTTACCGAGAATCATTTGCTTTAGTTTCTGTTAGCACGAGTTGGTTCTGTGAATGGAGTATTTGCACTTGTGGAGAAGTCATTTGAGTTTTTGAATTGTTATATATTGTTTCAAATGAGTATCTGGATATTATCAATGAGATGGATTTGTCATTGAGGCTCTGTATGTTGAGCAGAGTTTCCGTTAAAATGTGTTATAAGTGATTAACTTCTGGTTAATGCGATACATGTCCATTCTCATATTATTATTTGGAAAATTACATGGACTATTACTTTGTTGTGCATTATGCTCTGTTTAATTTCCCTTGATTGGGCACGGAATCATTGTAGTGCTGAATAGAGCAGGCCAAGGATTTGAGTATTCGAGATTTTTTCTCTAGTTTATCTCCTGAAATATTGAACAAAGACCTATACGTCATGGCTACAGCTTAGAACTATGTTCCATGGAGTATATATTTATGTTACATCGTCTTTTATGGATATTAATTTGCTCATATCTGGGAAGTTCACTGGCGGATGGAGAACATTTGTGATTGAATAAGCTGCAATTTATTATGTACTCTGGAACTCTACTTAAATGGCTTGGTGAAAAATGTATTTCTAGATGTCGAGTAGATCAACATAGTTAGAAACACAAAATCAATGTTCTTTTCTATCTCCTGCTGCATTAATTGACTATGCTTTGAAATTTCCAGTTTGCAGAACAAGAGACAACAGACCAAGAAGATAAATACTGAACGGCCACCAAATGTTGATTTTCAGTCAAGTGATGATGTAGAATCCAATACTGAAAATACGTCCAAACAAAGCCTAGAAAGTTCAGATCAGGAAAGTTCAATCAAAGAAAATGTTGACACTTTGTCAGAAACCGAAAGTTCAGATGAGATTAGTTATGTGGTATGTTCTTTGAAATATTGGAATATGAGATATATGTACTGGTATGTATGTTGAATAAGGGTTTTCAGGTGTGTCATCCAAATTTCCCCTTTCATTGAATTCCCCAAGTGGAGATTTTCACAAATCCTGAACCCTATAAAAGTTATCTGAAAATCTCAGGAATGCATCAAAGAGTGCCTTGAGGAGACATACCCTTATTTTGGCCATTGACAAATAACTAAGTGCCTGTCATCATTTGAACTAAATTGTTGTACCTTGTGGTTTTTTGATGGATCATACTCTATATTATGAAGTATGAAATATGTGCCAGTGAGTGCTTGCATTAGAAAAACATAGTTCCTAATGTTTTCATATTTAATATCAACATACATGGCTTCATATGCACTAGAGTTATAGTTTCTGTACACCTACTAATACTGTAAGAAAAACGGAGTGCTAATGGTTTAACTAATATTAATAGAATTGCCAAAAGTAAACCAAATAAAGCTGAATGCGCCTTCGAGGTGAGTATGCAGGCGAGTAACTATCTTTGACCTCCCTTTGCTTCTTCTCTTTTGTAATCTACCAATAGTCCCTTGCAGTTTCTATGGACCCATAATATCTATGATACCATTTACATAAGTATGGAACTTGATCTATCATCAGTGTTTATGAACCTAACAACTTAGAGCATCAAATAACATCCAGTTTATTGCTGTGTTAGGAGCGAAAAGTAAGCATCAACAGAGGTTTGATGCATGTCATACATCCTCAGAAATAAGCTCCACCAAATGGTCTTTGTTGTTTTGTTCCTTGCTAATAAAGAAATTAAAAAGATTCTTGTTTCACATCTACTCTTTAATTAGTAATGTCTTTAGCAATTTTATCTTTTGTTCAATTTATCCTAATGGTGCAAATTACTTGGGATCATAAATTGAATACCTCGTAATTGAGACAGTCTGTCGACTCAAATGAGGAGGGACAACCTTCAAGCGTTCATCTTCAGGATTTGATTGACATGATAAGAAATGCGGAAACGAGTAAGACATTGTGGTTTTCACTCTTTAAGTTCACTTAATTTTGCTATTTTATGGTTTTCTCCTTGGGAAATTTGTGTGGATTTCATCAAAATCGAAAGATCATTGTGTAACTTCGTTACCTTCTGAATAATATCTGTAGATATTCATCTACTCAATGAAGCTCGTGTCCATGCATTAGAAGATCTTCAAAAAGTTCTTGGAGAGAAAGAGGATTTGCATGGGGAGATCAACATTTTAGAAATGAAGCTGGCAGAAACTGATGCACGGCTCAGAGTTGCTGCCCAAGAAAAAATACACGTGGAACTTCTAGAAGACCAATTGGAAAAGCTGAAAAATGAATTGTCTAACAGCAGAGGTGATGAGGAAAATGTGCTTCATGTGAATAATTCAATTCCTCTTTCACATAGTGATTCTGTTAATTCACTGAGTGAGGAACTTGATTCGTTAAGGAAAGAAAATATATTATTAAAGCAAGATCTTCAAGCGATGAAGTCAGAGCTTAGTTTAGTCAAGGAAACAGATGACTACATCTTAATGCTAGAGAAAGAACGATCAGTTCTTGAATCTTCTTTAAGTGAGTTGGAATCTAAACTGGTTGCATCTCAGGAAGATGTTTCAGAGCTCTCTGCCTTGAAATTGGAGTGCAAAAATTTGTATGAAAAAGTGGAACACTTACAATTGTTGCTAGCTAAGGCAACCAAACAAGCAGATCAAGCAATATCAGTGCTACAGCAAAACCAAGAGCTGCGGAAAAAGGTTGACAAGCTTGAAGAGTCTCTTGAAGAGGCTAGCATCTATAAGCTTTCGTCTGAAAAGTTACAGCAGTATAATGAACAAATGCAGCAAAAGATAAAACTTCTTGATGAACGCCTTCAGAGGTCTGATGAAGAGATACAATCTTATGTCCAGCTGTATCAGGATTCTGTCAAGGAGTTTCAAGATACACTTGATAATTTGAAAAAGGAATCCAAAAAAAAATTTCTAGATGAAGTTGTAAACGATATGCCTTGGGAATTTTGGAGTCGGTTGTTGTTGATGATCGAAGGTTGGTTTATGGAAAAGAAAATCTCAAAGGATGATGCAAAGTTGTTAAGAGAACTGGTCTGGAAGAGAGATGGACGTATCTGTGATGCATATATGTCATGCAAGGAAAAGAATGATCGTGAAATTATGGCGGCATTTCTTAGATTTACTTCATCACCAACACGGTATGTCTGGTTTCAAAAATTCGTAACCGGATATTCCTAGTTTAAGGATATAACTTGCAGTTTCTTTTCTGGTGAACCAATAGTCCAGGACTGCATATCATCCATATTGCAGCCGAGATGGCGCCAGTTGCAAAGGTATAATGCTCACCTCTGTGAATTGCAGTCCCCTCTATTAGATGAAGATGATGAAACTTTCTCTACGGAGGAAAATGTTATCCATGCAGAATATTTTCTAAGAAAACAAGTGGTTTTTTTATTTAATTTCCTGTGTTCGGTATGCAAGTAAAAAATGTTATCCTAAAAACATTTGTATAAATCTAATACAAAATTATAAGGATGGGTAGGGGTAGGGTGATGGATGTTGTGGTGGGGGTGAGGGAGGGGAGTGGGATGGAGAGGGTAGGGGGTTGTTAGGGGTTTGGGGGGTGGGATAGGAGGAGACAATGCCACTTGTTTTCTCTACTTTCATTAAGGAAGTCATTTTCCTTATTTCCAACAAGCTTGTTTTCCTAAAGAAAATATTTTCTAGAATTTTTAACCAAGCGAACATGATGAAATAGGAAAACATTTTTTTCTGGAAAATGTTTTCCTCCATACCAAACACAACCTTAACCTGTATTTATTTGTGTAATATGCTCTTCAGAATGCATTATTGAATTGTATGTTCTGTATTTAGGAGTTGTTCTCTCCTTACATCGATGTACAAAGGGAGAAAGGAGAAGTTAATAAAAGTAATTCAATAATAGTACCTAGATTTAAATATGAAGGCAATTAACATGAGTTGGTTATAAATCATCTTTAGCGTAAGTCCATATAACTCTAGGTTAGACCAGAATCACATATGCAGGGGCAGATATAGGGGAAGGATTACCCTTTATATATAAGATAGATTTTCTGTGTTTATGTACATATATAAATTTTGAATCCCCTAAACGACATGCAAAAGGTTAGCTCAGCGGTCCAAGGCATTCAAAATGCACCCAATGTCCAAGGTTTGATTTCCCTCCTTGATCCGCCACTGCACATATGCACCTAGTCTATTAAAAAGTTATCTTCCCTTCATCTGTGCATTTTGAAGTTTCCTGGTGGTTGGTGCTAATGTTTGTTTGGTAAAGTGTATACTTACCTTTTCTCAAAAAAAAAAAAAAACTTTGTTTGGTACAAATATAGCAAAGTAGGCTGCAAATGATCGCTGGTCACGGAGCCAGTATTTCTACTGTTGGGATGTTGTGTCTTTCCTTTATTTGTTCTTTGTTAGTCCGTTATGCCCTCTGCAAGTTGCATGTTCTGTTGAAAGATACTAATATATTTAGTAAGCAATCCCTACAAACTATTCTAGCTAAAAATGATTATTGCTCTCAAGAACAATGTTTTGGTAAATTAAGCAACAACTATGTAATTATATACTTAAAAATTAGGCAACAACTGTATTGGAGGCGTTTGAAATGTTTCAATATATCTAAAAGGTATTTCTTAATTGTCTCATAGGTAGGTGGTTTAGGGGATGTGGTGACAGGTCTTGGCAAGGCTCTGCAGAAGAAAGGTCACCTTGTGGAAATTGTTCTTCCTAAATATGATTGTATGCAGTACGAGTCAATTAAGGACATGAAGGTATGCTTAAAAGTTGACATTTCCATCATCACCTTAATAGCCAGTTTGTGTTATAATTTCAGATCACGTAAATGGTTATGCTTTTCCAGGTCTTAGATGTGGTGGTTGAGTCATACTTTGATGGTCGGTTATACAAAAATAAGATCTGGACGGGCACTGTTGAAGGTCGAGTATTTACGGTCCACAAGGATCCATTTCTTTGTTACTCCTTTTGCCTTTAGGTTTGGCTATATCATATGTCTTTGATTTCAGGCCTTCCGGTTTATTTTATTGAGCCTCAGCATCCTGGTAAATTTTTCGGGAGAGAAAAACTTTATGGGGAGCACGATGATTTCAAACGATTTTCATTCTTTAGCAGGGTGGCACTTGAACTACTACTTCAGGCTGAAAAGAGACCAGATATAATTCACTGCCATGATTGGCAAACAGCTTTTGTTGTAAGATTGATTGCGACTTCTCTTTACCTTTTAGATCCTTTTTTTCCGTACATTCAGGATTCTATTATTTCATGAAGGCACCACTTTATTGGGAAATATATGTGCCAAAAGGATTGAACTCAGCCAGGATGTGTTTTACATGCCATAATTTTGAGTATCAAGGGACTGCGCCAGCATCAGAATTAACATCTTGTGGTCTTGATGCTTATCACTTGAACAGACCAGATAGGATGCAGGACAATTCAGCAAATGATAGAATAAATCCCGTTAAGGTATCAAGATATCTGTTGATAAGTTATCATATTAGTTGCTCCTCTATTTTTGTGTCGACTTTTTTAATACGTTGTCGATGTGGTTCTTTCTTGTTCCAGGGTGCAATTGTGTTTTCTAACATTGTTACCACAGTTTCACCAACTTATTCTCAAGAGGTTCGCTCTGCTCAGGTATTAATTTCACTTCCCTAAGCACCTTCTCTCACATCTGTTTTCATGCAGTATCCAGTCATTTTTCTTAATCTTATACTTAAGTAATTGGTTTCTCTAGTGGGCCACGATAGGTTTTGTTTGAAATGCAACTTAAATGAGACCTTTGAACTATAGTTTCTGCAGGCCTGAGATGACCTGTTGCCATCTTCATAAATAAATAAAAACTTCTATTGTTGCCAAAGAGTCGAGAAATATATCTCTTTCCTTCTTCAATATTCTTTTCCTTGTCTTTCTTTCTGGTCTTAAAGATGCTGAATATCCCCCTGTTGACTTCAAGGATTGGTATGAAATCTAACGTCTTCTATAAACAAGTGGTGAGAGACATCCTTGATTTTGTAGAAGGTCCAATGATCATGTCTTTGGGTCTTCATCAACGATTTATGGTTAGCCATATGGTCAATATATTTTCAAGATGGTATGCATACTACTTTTGGCAGAAACTTTAGAAGACCTTGAACTTATTGGTGGTACACCTGATAAAGCTTATTCGAGATTTGAGAAGTCCAAAGGTGGTTTGGCAAAAGGATTAAGTTCTCTTCAAAAATTGAGTGCGCTTTCATTTGAGTTCTTACTTAGTTTCATCTGGTACATGATGATCGTTAAGTCTGTAGATGATATTAATTACTTATGCATGTTTCAAGTAAATAATCCCCTCCTACTAGGTGAGGAAAAAGGTTTCTTTGACAACCTGATATCATGTTTAGACAACCCTTTACACCTTGCGTGATGAATTTCTGCCTCAGAGTCAATTTTCATTGGTGACGTACAGGGAGGAAAAGGACTTCATGCAACAATTAACTCCCATTCTAAGAAGTTTGCTGGAATTCTGAATGGAATTGATACTGATGCTTGGAATCCTGCTTCTGATAATTTTCTTAAAGTCCAATACAGTGCCAGTGACATAGATGGAAAAATAGAAAATAAAGAAGCTTTAAGAAGACTTCTAGGGCTCTCTTCTTCTGACTTTAGACAACCATTGGTAAGAATTTCCTTTGTTTATACTATTAAGCTATGATTATGATGTCAGTATTACACTTCCATAACAGCACAATGCTTTAGTTAGCTTATGACTAACCTTTTATGAGATTCAATACAAAAATTATTACTTCCTCTTTCTCATTTTATGTGAAGGTATTTGACTAAACTGAGTTTTAACAAACAAAGAAGACTTTTGACCTGTAGTTCAAATATATGCGGAAGTGTCAATATTACCCTTTTAAATCTGTAATGGAGAGAGTTCCACATGTCCTTTTATTTTACGTCAAGTGGGTCCCAACAAGTCATGTCATTTCGGGTAAAATGTGATTCTAAGATTAAATAGTTTCCAAAAAGAGTTTGTCATCCTTTTCCGGAAAAACTAAAAAGGAAGGTGTGTCACATAAAATGGGAACAGAGGGAGCAATTACTAGCTATAGCATAACTCTTTGCATTCCAATGGAATTCAGGGACTCCAAGTTTGGATTTGGTGGCAAAAAATGTTTTACAGAGGCGAGTACTGCTGAAACTACCATTGGTTTCAGAAGATCCCACTAGTGTGAATTTTCTGTAGAAAAAAGAAAAAGAAAAAGAAATGCACCAAGTGATGACTCTGTATATTACTAACTGAGTCCATGAACAAGATTGTAAAGAGAGTCAAGATTAAGTTCTATGACTAAATTTAGCTGGAAATCCTGAGCCTAACCTTAAAATCTGACTATGAATTCTCTAGAGTTGCAAAGCATGCTGGTGGGTCTTCCTAATCATTTGTATCCATGTGTGTCTCATTTAGTTTCATTGTATCTTGCATAGTTTATTATCCTTCTCTCAAGGTAATCTTGTCCACTCCGTTAGTTAACATGGGATATATCTTATCAAAGTTAACTCGAGAAACATTTCATTTCAGATAATATTCTTTTGAATCTAGTCTAAATCGAAAATGTTGGAACGTCATGAGTTATGACAGTTCTGATGTTTTAGGTTGGATCAATCAGCCCACTGCTATTATTCTATCTTTAATAATATATGGATGACATTATGACAATGTTATGTTGTCACTACTCATTTTATTGTACCAATTGACCTTTCTTGGCATCCACATTCTTATATTACAAATTCTGATGTAAATGTACTCACTGCTTATAACCGAAGTTGAAAAGTAGAGACACCAAAAAAGACATGGCGTACGGTATGTTAAAATTTTCAAACATTCACAATGCTACCAAAAAAAATTTCAAACACGATATCGGAGGATTAATAGCCAATGATTTAAGAAAAGCATCAGTTGGGTGGATATACTAATTGACATTCCATTATAAGTTGCTGTGCTTATTTTTTCCTTTTGGATAAAGACTTCCATATCACTTGCATATTTTAACCTAAGATTGCTTGGTAACAGGTTGGTTGCATAACAAGACTGGTTCCTCAAAAGGGTGTACATCTTATTAGACATGCCATATATAGGACTTTGGAGTTGGGAGGTCAATTTGTTCTTCTTGGTTCTAGCCCAGTGCCACATATTCAGGTAATGATTTCCTTCCCGTATGCTATATGAAAATACTATCATATATTGTCTTAATGATGATATCAAAGTGATATATTTAGCTGATTTTTGCACACAGATAAGCCTCTTTAGCTCAAGCTTCTAAATTTGTTTATCAATAAAATGAGAAATACGGAAGAAGAAAAGGAAGGTTCTACATTCCAGTTTTGTCATTACGAATTCTTCACACCTTTGTTGGGTTTTCAATTTTATATGTTGGATCTTCTAGTTGGGGGTACATGAGAATGAACAATTCAGTAACCGAATCTTTCAGTCTAGTAGTTCAGGCTTTTTGTTTCTGTGCTACTCAACTCAGAAATCCATCCTTTACAGAGACATCCGAAACTTGGAAACCCCATAGCACCTTTTTCTGATGATTCAAGAATGAATTGGTATCAGTCGGAGTTATATTCCTTGTAAAAGGTTGGCTTGTCCTTTCTTTGAGATATGGTGTCTTATGCTAAGGTTTAGGGGTGGTGGTTTCTTTAAGTTTCTTTAAGGTTAGAGGCATTCTTTATATTGGTACTTAAACTTATACTAATTGAAGCTTGATTTTAATTCTTATGGCCCCTAAGATGAAGATGCTTGTGTTTTCTTAGATTTTCCTATAGTGGCTTCTCCTTCCATTGTTAATCATGGGAAAATAATAAAACCATATATGATGGAAATATAATGCTTCGCTGTCAGATATTTTTGGCTGAACTTTAACATGTTATATCTTCTCTTTTTTTTCCATGTCTATTTCTTATCAAACCATTCATGTGAACTTGTCTGCACTTTGCTGTGGACTCCACTTCTCCACTGTTTGCTCTACCCCTAGCGCTTCCTAGTATAATGTTTGGAGCTTTGTCAACTCATGCATCAATGTTGGTGCAGAGGGAGTTTGAAGACATTGGAAACCATTTCCAAAATCATGAACATGCTCGGTTGGTATTGAAGTATGATGAGGCTCTTTCCCATTTGATTTATGCAGCATCTGACATGCTTATCATCCCTTCCATCTTTGAGCCTTGCGGCCTTACTCAGGTCATTCCACAATTGCTGGAACGATTTCTATTAAATCAAGAACCTGTAGAATAACTCGATATTTTTAGGTTCTAGTGTTCATCTGCATTTCATTTGTGCAGATGATAGCGATGCGATATGGGTCAATACCAATAGCTAGGAAAACAGGGGGCTTGAATGATAGGTTCGTCAATGCGGAACAGCAGGACTTCTTTATTAGTCAGCAGTCATGGTTATCCTGTTTCATATTTATTTATTGATCATTCAAATGTGTTTGCAGCGTTTTTGATGTTGATGATGACACAATCCCAGTTCAGTTTAGAAATGGATTTACATTTGTGACTGCTGATGAACAGGTATCCGAAATTTAATAGCTAAGAGCCTATACATTAGTAAAAAGTTATCCAAGTCACAATTCTGGTTCAGTTTTGCAGTCTTTTAGCAAATTATTACTGTTCGGAATCTGCATCAAGCATTGTTCTTTATATCCAGCACCTGGCATTATTTTTAAATGATGCATACAAAGTTTGATGTTGCACTATTCCATGACCAGGGATTCAACGCCGCCTTGGAACGTGCATTTAACTATTACAAGAACAATGCCGACACTTGGAAAGAGCTTGTTCAGAAGGACATGAGCATAGATTTTAGTTGGGATTCATCAGCATCGCAATATGAGGAACTTTACGAGAAGGCTGTGTTGAGAGCAAGAACTGCAAGTCGTAGTTGACCTCATTTTGATCACAATTTGTTAATTCATTGATCTAGTATTCTAGTTAGCTGCTTGCCTATATGCCGTCATTGTGAGGGAATGACATCCATTCGAGGATAACAAAGCGAGCACCCACTTGACTGAACATTGTGATTTCATAGTCAGTATAATGCATGTTCAACATCGGATCAAAGGTGAAACGCAGAATTGGCATACCATCTGCGAAGCTTTTCCGTACGAAAATGAGCAACTCAGTTTTGTAAATTTGTGTAAAAACTTTATGTTATTACTTGTTAGTACAATGTATTCTTTTGGCCCAAATATGTTGTAAATACTTTTCGTACTGCTTAAAGCTAGAATATAGACAGTGTAGTGAACTTTTTTACGTACGTGGGGATCCTTTATGGATTATAAAGACATTCAATAAGCTGCTCTAGCTGTAAATTCAAACTTAAGCTTTCAAAATAGATTTACAGTTCGTCTAGTTACTCACATGTGCAGGGGTACCTTTTTTTCTTTTTCTTTTTTCGTATAATTTTGTTAGTGCTTGCATCATGGGTGTGGACTATGGAAAATGGAACTCATTACAGAACAGTCATTCAAACACAACCAAAATTTCATTATATTGTCTGGTAGCACACAACAGCTTTACAAAAGAATGTTTTAAGGTTTTCATTTTCCAGGGACAAAGTTTGTGGCGTAGGCCCAGGCGTTGTTGTTAACTGGGTCTGCAAGGTGGTCAGCAAGGTTCTCCAATGGACCCTTTCCAGTAACAATGGCTTGGACAAAGAATCCAAACATAGAGAACATAGCAAGTCTACCGTTCTTAATCTCCTTTACCTTGAGCTCAGCAAATGCCTCTGGATCATCAGCAAGACCTAATGGGTCAAAGCTGCCACCGGGATAGAGTGGGTCGACAACCTCGCCAAGAGGCCCACCAGCAATACGGTATCCCTCAACGGCTCCCATCAAGACAACTTGGCAAGCCCAGATGGCCAAGATGCTCTGTGCATGGACCAAACTTGGGTTGCCCAAGTAGTCAAGTCCACCCTCGCTGAAGATCTGAGATCCAGCCTTGAACCACACAGCCTCACCAAACTTGACACCATTACGGGCCAAGAGCTCAGGGAAAACACATCCAAGAGCACCAAGCATAGCCCATCTGCAGTGGATCACCTCGAGTTCACGGTTCTTGGCAAAGGTTTCTGGGTCTGCTGAAAGTCCAGCAGTGTCCCACCCGTAGTCACCAGGGAATTCACCGGTCAAGTAGCTTGGGGCCTCACCGGAGAATGGGCCCAAATACTTAACACGGTCTGGGCCATACCATGGGCTGCCAGATGAGGCAGGTTTGGAGGCAGCCTTTCTCATGGAGATCCTTCCATTTCCAGAGATTTCTGAGGCAGAGGGTGAGAGTTTCACTGCCTGTCCAGCAAAAGAAGGGGAAGAAAGAGCCATTGTAGAAGCTGCCATGGCTTATCAAGAGAAAAGTGAGTGTTTGATGGTATGAAATATTGTTGAATTTGGCTGTGATGAAACTGAAGTCAGCTGGGTTTCAGAATATATAGCAAGTAAGAGGAAAAGGGTCCTTATCTAGTGATATCTATATCTATGATCTCATTGGGTATCAAGATTACTCTTCACTCACACTTGGCAGTCTTAAATCCATCAACTTTTCCAAGATTTTTACAAGGGGGACCCAACCAATGTTGTCCGCCCATGTGTGGTTACAAGGATTGCACTCTATCTTGTGAACTTACAATATGAATACGATGCCTTCCCATTGGACACCTAAGCTCGCCAGATTTCTGTCCACCAGCAGGATAAAAGACTCCTACTGTCTCTACAGCTAGCTCGTTCAATGTAGGACCTCACGATATTTTTCATACATCTATTGTCCCAGGTTTTAGAGTTTAGTATTTAGCTAAATAAGAGAAGGGACAAAATGAGATTTATTATTATTTGAATTATAAATTATGGGAAATTAAATTGCATGCTTAATTATAGTTGCAAAAAAGCAATGAGATAATTAACTGGTAACATTTTGCTTCTTTACTAGTGAGTGAAAAAGGGAAAGAAAATACAATTAAAGAAAATGGGAAGAACTCGGTGATTATAGTTGGCATAATTCTGGCTATAGATAAGATTTTTTAAAACATAGATCCATGTATATATATTTGTTAGTTTATCTCATGGTCATGGAGAGGCATTGCGTTCAACAGTTCAACTATTTTCTGGCCATGCTCATGTAGTTATTGCACTAATCCACTACCACAGGCTAGAATTTTCAAGGCTTTGGCATAAAAATCTGCAGAGTTTTTCGAACGAGAAATTAAGGTAATTTATGAGGCTGCAAACAATATCTGTTTGTTGTTATTGTCCGTATGTGCGCGTTTATATAGCTCAAATATTGTTCATGTGTTTAAAGAATGAATATAAGCTGCTCTGGTCTTCAAATTCAAGTTTTAAGTTTTTAATTAGTAAAAGCAAGCGAATTCACGTGTAAAATTTGGGGTTGTCCGTACACCTGTTTACTTCGTGAAAGTATACTTAGTTCAAGTCCAACAAACCACAAAATGAATTATGTTATGATTCTAGTTTAGTTTATATTTATTAAGATATGGCGAAGCACGGAAGCAGTATGTGGGCAACACTGCTTCGACAAACACGCATTCGGCATCCGCCTCTCGTGGTGCTATCATCTTCGAATCCTGAATTCACTTCAGACAAAGATTCATCCATTAGCATCTTTTTAGCTTTATGAAACCTGTCCTTTTAATAGAGTTAGTATAGATTTAATTAAAATACCCTCTAAAGCATGGTTAAGACACAAAATTATCACAACAACTAAAATATTGCTAGATTTTTAATCAGATTGACAAATAAAGGGAAGAGGATTAAAAATGCCTCTCTACTTTGATAAGCTGATTAAATTTATCTCTCTTTATATTATTGGATCAAATACATTCCCGTTGTTATATTATAGGATAAAATATACCCTATCATTAGCAAAGTTATCAAGAATATTTTTTTTTTTAACAGTTCTCCACCATGGCAAAGTGAAAGCCCCGTGTCATCAGATGGATGCCACGAGATATGCCACCTCAACATTTTTTTTTCCCTTTTCCTTTTAAATTTTTTGCTTCAAATTTTATTAATTATTTTTAAAAAATGATAATTTAAATACTCACATATTTTATTTATTTAAAATAAAATAACTGTAATTGTTAATAAATGTTGATATCTCTCTTCACCAACAGAAGAGAACCACCACCAAAGGCGGCCGAAGGAAAGGATGTTCCACATATCGAAATGTAAAGAGCAAAAGCGGCAAATTTAAAAATTGAGGTGTTGGAAAAGGTGGTGGATTTTGAAAAGTCCGACGAAGAGGTGTCGAAATGGGGGTTAAGGTTTGCAAAATGCTAAGAACAGTTAACACTGCCATGAATATTTTACTACTAGTGATAGTTATTAGTCTTTATTCGTGTGTGTTAAATACTTACATATTTTATTTGTTTTAAAAATTTGATAAATTAAATAACTAAGTAAATAAAATTTAAAGCAAAAATTAAAATGAAGAAAGAAAAATATTTGATGTTGTGGTGGCATGCCACGTGATATACACCTCATCTAAATGTCAGGTCACATGGCTCATACTTTGTCATGGTGGAGAAGTGTTAAAAAAAAAATTAATAACTTGAGAAAATTAGGTGGGAAGTGACAAAAAAGTCGTTAAATTAAAAATGATGATAACTTTGACCAACTAAGGTTGAAGCTTCATTTAAATTCTGATTAAGTTAATTGGAGCATAATTTTTAAAAACTTTTTAATTTTTTTAAAAGGGTAACTTACATAAATCCCTGAATCTTTAAGTGATATTACATAAAATCTCGATTATTTTGCTAATTACATCTTATCTCGAATTTTTGAAATGGTGATACATATATTAAGTGGTGATACATATAAAAAAAGTAATACATATGAAATAGATTAGTTCTTTATTTAAGGAAGTAACGGATTTTCTCTGATTTCAACAATGCAAATCACGACAAAACTGTTACAAGCGCTAAAAACGCAATTACATTCAACAAGAGCTCAAAATTGAAGCAAACCAATATTTTTTAAAGCATACCGGATTATAAGGTCAATTTTTTTGAATTTTGGGGAAAAAATCGATCGTCTTTCTAAAATTTCTGATTATTTTCAATGGAACTCGTGACAGTGTTGTTGCGTCATTCCGAAAAATGAGTTTCAAAAATAAGGTACGATAACTATCGAGTCAATGGTATTGTAATTCATGAAAAAATATCGTACCACGATTTAATGGACGTCATATCAATTCAATTGAAAATTAACGTATCTCTGAAAAGAATTCATGTCAAATACGTTGTTCAGGACAATTTATCAGCATTGGAGATTCATAATGATATGGTTGTGAAACTTTTTTTCAGATTTTAAAAGCTGAAACTATATTCGGGAAGTATCCATTGTGTATTACAACGAGTGATATCGTAACTGACCATGATGATTTTGACGCGGATGATATGACAATTGAGTGTTATGATTTTGTTGAGCCGTCTGAACTTGCAGTAGTTGTAATTGGTAACGTTGAATCCCTGCCAGTTGTGAATATGGGTGGTGAAGAACTAATAAGTGATTGCTACAACAGTGTTGTAAAGGTGAACTAAAAGTATAAAAACAAAGCTACACTTGTCTTGGTAATGCGTAACTATGCAATCAAGCACAGGTTCAAGTTCAAAGCTGAGAGATCTAACAAGCAAAGGATTGATTTTAATTTTTTAACGATAATTTCTGATTTATTTCGCAATTTGATACATTCGGAATTTGTAGTGATACATTTGCATAATAGTTAATTGATGATTCATATAATTGGTGATTAACTAATGATTCATTCCATCTAAGGATTCATATGTTAACGAAACTCGTGATTAATTGGTGATTCATATATCCGGTGATTCATATAACTGGTTATTCATATTAGTAATGCATATAACCGGTGTTTCATATAATTGGTGATTCAAATAACTGGTTCATGTAATTGGTGATTCACATTCGTGATGCATATAAATGGTGTTTCATATAATTGGTGATTCATATAACTGATTTATATAACTGGTGATTCATATATGTGATGAATATAACTTGTGATTTATATTGGTGATGCATATAAATGGTGTTTCATATAACTGATTCTTATAACTGGTTATTCATATTGGTGATGCATATAACTGGTTATTCACATGTTAAATGGCTCAAATTTTGATATAACTGGTGATTCATATGGTATTTGCTGATTCATATAAAAATCGATTAACGTAACTTTATATTGGTGATATATTTTTTGGCATTTATTTCAGTTATGTCTTGCTGTGCAAATCTCCGGAATGTTGTTGGTTATTCAAGGCATCCTATAAGCTTAGTACTGATACATTCATAGTACGTACGTTCAACGATGAACACACTTGTCCCATAATGGGTAGAGTTTTTGAGCAACAACATGTAACAATTGCTTTTTTAGAGGGAATAACAGCTCCAAAGTTGGTGAATCACAAAAGAATAATCACCCCAAGTGACATTATTGAAGATATTAAAAGGGAACTTGCTTTGAACATAGATTACATGAATGCGTGTTGTGCTAAAGAACGTGCTTTAAGGATATTGAGAGGGCGACCAGCTGACGGATATAAGAAAATGCCTACCTACGTATACATGTTAAATTCTGTTTATCCAAATTCAAATATAAGGATGCATAAGTCTTCGGATAATTGATTCATGTATTTATTCGTAGCACTGCATTCTTTTATTAGGGGATATGGTTATTGTAGGCTTGTTGTGGTAGTAGACGGTAGTCACATGAGTGGACCATATAAGAAAACATTCATTTCAGCTAGCACACTTTATGGAGCGGGTATTGTACGTAGTGATTCTTTTATATTTTTCTTACAGATATCGGTAATTGTTATATAAATTTTACATAGTAAATGGTTGATGTTATATATCAGGACATATATTGCCCCTTGTGTAAGGGGTTGTAGATTCTGAGAATGATTCATCCTGGACGTGGTTTTTCCAGCATTTTAAGTGTGCTTTCGATGAGCGCGATAATATGTGTGTTGTCTCTGATAGACATGAAAGCATAATCAAGGCGGTTAGTGTGGTCTATTGCACGAATTATAGAAAGAGTAAGGACAAGCTGACCAGGGAGTTTTTCGCCATGGCTAAAACGTACAAATTGGATGATTTTGATGACTTTATGTGGAAAGTGGGAAAGATTGACAATAGAGTAAAGGTATATCTGAAAAATGCTGGATTTGAAAAGTGGTCACGAGTTCATGCTCCAATAAATAGGGGGAGGATGATGACTTCCAACATTGCAGAATATATCAACTCTCGTCTTGTTGAGGTACATGAATTACCAATTTTAGATTTTCTTAAACAGGTCAGAATCTTATTTGATATGTGGAGCCGCAAAAATAGAGACTGGTCTAGCTTTCTTGCTAAAAACTCATTGGGAGGTAGGTTTCAACAAATTCTTCAACTGAACAAGGCAAAGTCATCGGGTATGATGGTAAGTTATTTAATATTTATTATACTTATGTAAGTTGATTTGCAGACCTTTTCAACTATCTGATAACAGATGTATCATAGTGATACATCTCGAACTCATATGTATCACTTTGATACATCTGCACAAATATGCCTCCACTTGAAATCTAGTTCATTATATTTAATTATCTGTAATATTTATGATTCATATAATATATTGATTAACATAACTCTTTATGAAATAATATTTTCAAATTAGGGAATCAACTAACTACATATACAGAGTGTATGAAGAAGGAAGAAAATACATTGTTCGGTTGGATAATGGAACATGCAATTGCGGTAGATTTCAGCTTGATGAGATACCATGCATGCACGCTATTGCTTTTTTGAAAAGCAAACATGTAAAGAAAATGAAGTCATACTGTTATGATTGCTACAAGAAGGAGACACTTGTGAAGACTTATGAAATGCCACTGTGTTCAATGCCCGATAAACGAGATTGACATGTACTACCGAAGGTGTTAGAAGATGTGATTTTGCCTCCAAAATATAAGCGCCAACCAGGAAGACCGAAGAAAGGAAGAAAAAAGAAAAACAGTGAAAATTTTTCATCAACCTTAAATCGTTAT
>NC_061112.1:120575255-120587262 GCF_002878395.1 Capsicum annuum | reverse complement strand
GTTATGGCAAGTGTGGGTATGAAGGTCATAATAGACGCACTTGCAATTTTTTTCAATAGAGATGTGGCATTTTTCTTTGAAGTTTACTCAGACTTGTTTACTTTGTTCAATGATTTGAATTCAATAATTTGAGTTAAATACTCAAAAATTTATTGCTTGAGATACTATGTTTACAATGGATAGAGAAATATTTATTTTAAGATCACTATTAATAATTAATTAAAACTATTATATTCAGCAGATATGTTAGAGTTCATGAGGAATGTTAGTGATACATTTCCTACATGAAATTATAAAGTGATACTTATTAAAAAATTTAATATTGTTATATGATTCATATTAACTGTTCGAGAAAATTATATGATTTATATTAGTAATTAAACTGAATAGGTTAATTGGTGATATATTTTCAAAATATTGTTTTAAGTTGATTCAGTATTAAAAATTTAATACTTTTATAGGACTTTTTATTAACCGTTCGTTAAAGATATGTGGTTCATATTATTAATTAAGCTCAACAGGTTAATTGGTGATATATTTTCAACATATTTTTTTAAGTTGATATATATTAAAAATTTTAATACTGTTATATGATTCATATTAACCGTTCGAGAAAATTATGTGATTCATATTAGTAATTAAATTGAACAGATTAATTGGTGATACATTTTCGACATGTTGTTTTCAGTTGATTCAGTATTAAAAGTTTTAATACTGTTATATGATTTATATTTACCGTTCGTCAAAGTAATGTGCTTCATATTAGTGATGCGTGATTTATTGTTAAGACTATTAAACAAAATTAATGATACATTTTTGTAAATTAAACTTCCAGCAACAGTTCTAATACCACACCAGTTGTTAAATAAAATGTCATGACACTAAAAACAAAAATACTGAAAACTTAATACATAAAATACGTCATGAAATATCAAGAAATCCCCAACCATTTGTCAACTAAGAAAAAAATCAATATCCTTTTGTCACACAACAAATACTAGACAACTACGACTCAACATCAATCATCTTTGTATCCTCATATGGAATAAATATACGTTTAGATCCAGGCGAATCCTGATTGTCACTAACATATTTATTGCATGCCTGGTTCACACCATAATCCCATAAAAAGGATGTATATCTTGTATGATGCTTTTCTGGATCAAAATCTGAAGAAGGTATTTGATGTCGATCACTTAGATATTCAGCATATGTTGCAACAAACAAGCCACAATCACTGAAAAATAAAAATAATATGTATTTTATGGATTTCTGTGAGCTGTTATGTAAAAGAATAAATGATACTTACAACGTGCCGCTCGATTGTTGCACAATTTCATCAACAAATTGAACATCAAATGCATCCTGGTCTGTCTTTTCCTTGTATGCTTCTAGTAGGGACCAATCTGTACGCTTTTTTTTCCCACAAAAATTGGATATTGTCAAATAAGTTGACAACATTTCAACAAGCTCATTTATCTCATCACCATGACCTCTATGGCCTTTCAAGGAGTCATACACACGAATGCATCTTTCCTTGAGTCCTATGACTGCCAACACCCAGTGAAACGATCCCTTACAATTTATTAGAACATACACCTCGTCAATCAAATGCCATGAAATACTGATTGGAATGCATAGTCCTTGAATAATCTCACAAATTGATCTCTCCATCGAAGTCACTTTATTTGATCGAACATTTTCGTCATGTGAGCTAAGATCAATATCCGAATGACTTCGGTGATAATGAGTGTATGTTTCATGGATGTAGTTTATGAACATGCAATTCACAGTGGTATATCTATATTCACTGATTTTGTCCAGTTTTGCTTTCTTTATAAGATAGTAAAATACCATATCGATGTGTTGTAATATAAAATTAAAATGTGTAAGAACATGTGATTCATAAAATCCATACACAATACTAAGTGTAAAACAATTGATACTTATGAATTTAAAAAACATCGACTGAAAAATACTTAAAAATATAAATTTATGTTGGTTAACATCTGTATCATAATGATGCATATTATTGTCAGATATATCACTGTGATGCATGTGTTACCAGAAAAACTATATGCAGATAGCAAATATCAATTAGATTGGGTAATGTAATAATATTCAGCTTGTGCTTATATAAATAAAATCAATAAAACTATTAATTGCTATAAATATTTCTTGACGGTATACCTCATCATTCTAACAATTACTTGATTGGGTCATGTCATAAAACGAACTTTTTTTCACCGAGTGTACAACTATAAAATCAAGCTTTGATTTTAGATCAGCGTATTAGGCCATGTAGTACTCATCTTTTCCTTTCATGCATTCAAATTATGATTTCAATAAGTGTTGAGAGTAATATATATATATATATATATATATATATATATATATATGATATTTTGACAGGTGATTCATCCATCTTACCTACTAGTTTTTGTGTTGTACAGGCCAACTGACATCCAAAGAGAGAACTTAGAGAAGACATCTTCGGCATATGATCCATTAATGTTGTGACCTTCAAACGGGTAGTTCAACTTTTTGCACGACTGGATAACTTCTTTATCTTTTGACACAGAATCAAAAACACTTACAAATGGTGATTGATATAGTTTTGAAGGCTGTCTATTTCTCTTAGAAGGTTTCTTTCTAACATATGTCAGATTAGTCTTGCAGACAGGGACCTAAGAAATAGCTGCAATAGCTTTGTTGCTAATAAACACTGACTATCAGTGTTGTCTTGCCGATCGCATGTGTCAATAGCTGCAACAGTAATATCAGTGATCCCTGTTAGATAGGCAACAATCGATGGTGGTACGTACAAAGTAATAGCTTTAGATAAATCTCCATCTGTATTGTGAAGGGCTTCTTCAGAATCATGTGTGCCATATGTAAAAAATGAACTTAGTGTACAATGAAGTTTAGAATTAAAGTGCCTAAACTATCTATATGTATCATAATGATACATATGGATAAATATGTATCATTCTGATACATCTGAAAAACTTAAATAACAGATAACCAATTTTTGGTACTTGAAACTTCAATCATCTTTAAATAAGATTAAAACATTTTTACTGAAAAATTATTATACCCTAGAAAAACTAAAAATAAGGTTGTGACCATTATAATGAACAACTTCAATGTACCAAATAATTAAAACTAAATATTTGTGAGAAATTACAAAACAAAATTCGTTATAAATAAATCGATATTACCTTAACGCGTTTGTCCCTTATGCCTTCATCTACTTCCACAGTTGTATTATGCCTATCTTCTTTTTGGACCTTTTCTGTTTATTTTGTGAAAATTTTGACTTTTAAGAGTCACCACTTAATTTATTTGAAAAGAAATTAAGAAAACCTTTGAAAGTTACTTAAACGATCCAAAACAAAAAAAAAATCATTTAAGTTTGAAGATTCTGAGTAAGAGGTTCCTATCTCTTGGAAGGTTGTTAAGGCATCAAGAGTATCCTCTAACTTGCGGTTATCCAGACTATTTGAAAATATCTTTTGACTAACTTCAAAAAGAAAGATTGATTGTTGAAAAGTAATTGACTTTAGGAAAAGACTAGAGTAAAATAGATTTGGACGACTTAGCAGGGATTTTAACTAAGTCTAAATAAATTAATAACAAAACATGTAAAAGGAAAAGGGGAGAAAATAAAAGACTTAGGCCATTGGGCCCAAATCAATAGATCATGTACTAATCTAATTGAGTTTTTGGCCCATTTGCACCTGTCCTAATCTAAATATTGGTCTTTTGGCCCACAACCTGTCCTAAGCTAGTTTTCAGACCTTTGAGGTCCAAAATCCGCTTCACCTCTATTTATTTACAACTTTGGATTCGAGACCCCGAATAAATGAATAAGTAAATGATTAAATGAATAAATAAAAAGAAGACAATAAAAATCGAGACTTTACAAGTCTCTTAGTGACCTCATCAATAGATTTTGACTCATTTCCCTTCTTCGTCTATCTTCTAGCACCCGCACGCCATATAGTCGACCTAGGGTTTAAACTTCGAACTTGACTCGAAGAGGTGGGCCTCATTGGTCCATTACGAAATGCAAGAGGAGAGGAGTCCATTTAAACTCGAGATATTTTTTGCATACAAAGAAAAGATAAAGAAATTAATACACGTCCAAGGCATAAAAGTGACATATTTCAAAGTAAAAGATACTATCAAGAACCAATTTTTGAATGACAATGATAAGCACACTTGCACAAGAATGAGAGTCAACAAATAAAATGCGAAGAAAAGACACCCACTTACATGCCTCATGACTTATGTTCATATAAAAATGAATAAAGGTAAAAAGAAGAAGATCATATTCAATGAATTAATGCGAGAACAAATAACGCAAGTTTGCAAGAGTAAAGGGATGGGGAGATAAGAAAAATACCCATGACTTCTAAAATTGAACAAACATAGAAACTAATTCATATAACAAAAGAAAATAAAAGCTACTTTTCAAGAAAGTGAATCTTTAAATTTCAATTAAGGAGAAATTAATGAAAATTAATACATCTAAGTCATGGTCAACTTTAGGAAAAACATGTAACGACATATGATTTATCGTTCTAAGACATCGTTGATTCTCTTTTGACATTATGACTCAAAGAGAGACATGAATCAAGTCTTTACACACACAAAGAACACGTATAACAATCCAAAGGGAGTAAGAAAATTTGAATAAATGTTTAGCATCTCTAAAAGTGAAATATCTTTCAACAATCATACTGTGCACGAGTCAAAAATATCCAAATAATTCTATTTAGCCACAAAAATTCAAACTTTCTCATTATTTTGACAAGACAACAAGCGAACAAAAGAGGAATAAACATCTTGGATGGAAAATAAAGCTAACACTTCATCTCTTATATGAGGATTTTGAAATCCATTAAAATAATTAGCAAGCAAATGACAAATTCTTGACTTAACTAATTACTATTTTTACGAAGGCAAAACAAACAATAATAACTATTTTTTCAACATAAAAGAAACAACTTTACATGCTAAAACAAACATATCCGCCAACAATAAATTTAAACAAGGCATGAGTTTGTCTTTTGAGCAAAGATCAAAACTTTATACATAACAATCAAAGAATAAAGATAAAAGGCAAAACAATCAATATTAACTATTATTTTCAACATAAAAAAAATAACTTTACATGCTAAAAACAAACACATCTACCAACAATGAGTTTAAACAAGACATGGGTATGTTTTTTAAGCAAAGATCTAAACTTTATCCAAAATAATTAAAGAATAAGATCAAAAGGCAAAATAATCAATATTAACTATTTTTTTCAACATAAAGAAAATAACTTTACATGCTAAAAACAAACATATCCACCAACAATGAATTTAAACAAGACATGAGTATGTTTTTTAAACAAGGACCTAAACTTTATCCAAAATATTTAAAGAATAAGGTGAAAAGGCGAAGCAATCAATATTAACCATTCTTTTCAACATAAAGAAAATAATTTTACATGCTAAAAACAAACATATCCACTAACAATGAGTTTAAACAAAGTATAAGTACATTTTTTAAGCAAAAATTGAAACTTTATCTATAATAATTAAAGAATAAAGTCAAAAAAAGGCACATACAACTATTGTTAGCTCTTTTTTATATCATGAACATGAAGATAATTAAAATATTGATACCACAACCTTCAAGGCCATAAACAACAAACAATCCCAGCAAACAAAATTATAACTACGAACTATGAAAAAGATGAAGAAGAAAATGATACTAAAACTAAAAAAAAAAAAAAAAAAGGTGTGTTTACCTTTTTTGGGGCAAGAAAACGAGACTACGAGTTTCGTCGGAATCAACCACCACCGAAAAACGTCACTGGCAACTCAAAAATTTTGATTAACCGACCAACTTTATGAAATAAGAATTTTTACTAAATAAAAATAACTATTTTGCCCAAAAGGAATTTTTCACCTTTCTAGCCTCTTTTATTTAACTTCTCCACCCCTCTTTTCTACCAAAGTAGTGATAATATTTATAGGGGAGAATGAATTTTTTCTTCCTTTTCTCCACCAATGTGGGAGAAAAATATTTATAGGAAAGGATGAAGATTTATTTCTTGTCATCCATCAATGTGGGAGAAAAGATATTTTGGGGTGTTTTTTTGGAATTTTAAAATTAAAGATAAGGTGAGGTGGGAGATAATGTGGGGGGAATTGTACCATATAGTACAATTTTTGAATTTCAAAATTGTGAAAGGACAAAGTTGGGGGGAAATAGTACAATGTAGTACAATTTACAATTAATTTTTGGTGGAAATTGGGTAGAAGTTATGAAAGTTTTTGGAAATTTTAGGGTTATTTAAAATATAACCCCAATAGGGATTTAAAATTTAGCCAAATTTATTTAATTTTGATCAAATTAAAAATCAATTGGCGCATTGCATTGCAATTATGATCAATTTTATTTCAATTATGGCCAAATCTAATAGATTGGCTAAATTAAATTAAAATTTGATACGAATTAATACTTCTTTTAATTCCGAGCTTCTTGATTTAATAAAATCAAACACATATTTATCCAAATAAATTATTTTTGAGAATAAATTATATTTAAATCAAGATTTTAATCCTTTGAATTTATTTCAAGACAAACCTTGATTAAAATCCGATATTTATAAAAATGGATATTTAAGTAATAAAATTATATAATTTCGTGTAATTGAATACGATAATATATAATCGCTACTTAAAATGATAAACTTATCCAGATAAATATTTTGAAAAGCTTTTTATTCGGATAAAATAAATATTATAATTTTATTTAAAAAATTGAAGAAACTTGTAATTAAACTTAGTTATGGAGGACAAAAATTAGGTGTCAACACTATTTACGAACTCTCAGCCTCCTATTTGACACATGTCAAATTTAATTTTGTGTGACATTTAATTTATGATATAAATCGATTTAATTATTTGTATGTATCAAATTGATAAAGGTTGAAACAAATGTATGAAAATGATTCATTTTGAAAACATAAGGAACACATAACAAATGTGTGTTACTGAAAATCTTGATTAAATTGTCTATATGTATCAAGGTGATACATATGATGTCTGATGTATCACGTGATACATATGAGTAACTTAATCAATACATATACACCGATATATTAACAGTTTCAACATTTCAAAAAATAACATTTAAACTATTTGAGGCTAGTATTTTGAGCAAGTTGTAACAAATCGATCATATACTTAAGTCAATTTAACTACCTTTAAGCATTCCTCAGCTCCTCCTTCATTGCCACCTACTTTAGATGATTGACCGACATCATGTACGACATTGTCACTTTTAGCATCCATTTTGTGCTCATTAAGAGATTGAGGAGGATCCCCTTCTCTATCCGGGATACCTTTTTTCACTTTCATATAGTGGATATTGAGCAACCTGCAATATCACAAATTTGAATAATATGAAAACATATTGATATTAATGACAAATTATGAATACCTTGCCATATGAAGCAAAACCTTTTTTCACAACTCCAAAAAATCCTGTATAATGGTCCACCATTAACTTTTGAAGATCATTGAATTTCATGTCAATCTACATTGTGAATAACATTTTGAATTTCATGTCAACTAATTTTTGTTTCTTCACAGGAGGGTGTGAAGATGGACCAGCATCAAACCTCATCTTTTTGAGAAAATCTACATTTGGAGTAGTACTGAAATCATCAAATTCATCTCCAAATTCAGTAGGAGCAGTCCTTTCAGATTATTATTGTACAGATACTGCCTGTGCTATATTTGCATCATGATTTGTTGGACCAAACATCAAAGGATTGGGCAACTCAAGATGGTTCAATTCTTGTGGTGATGGGGTTAGATTCCTGTATACAAGCTGCAACAAAAATAACACACAGGATCAAAAATTAAAAGTACCTTAAAAATTAAAAATAGACATACAAAAGTATCACGGTAAAAAAAACACTATCTTACTAAACATATCATCCATCAGATCCTTGTATCTAGGCTTAGGTTTAACCACCTTCCAATTCACCATCCTTGGGATTAAATTGTGAACATGAAAGACAAGTGATTCATCAACTGTGGCACAACATTCGTACCACCAAATCTGAAGCGCGTATGGCATGCCACTTAGACGGTAAACTTTTGGACATCATTCATCGATCGACTAATAGAAACCATCAGTTTCTCAAAAGCCATTTTTCCCTATGGAAAATGACTAGAACTTTCATCATCCACCATGTGAAAGTCTCAGGCAGGGATATTGGTTTTATCTAATTGGGAGAACACAAATGTGCGTATGAAGTACAATATCCCAATTTTTATTGCATCTTTCACATTTTCCCCACTTGTTATTCAAAGAAAGCTTGACCAACTCACCCTTTTTCACATTTGCTGTCGAATTTGGAAAATATTTTTTCTGTAGTCGACATGGTGGAAGGTCTGAATAATTAAAATCATCTACGTTGCCGATGCATTTCAATCCTGTAACGATAGCAAACTTGTACAGTAAAAATCAAAGAAGTGTATTGTTGACCAACGCCCTTAGTTGATCCTGATATGAGTGTTGGACCTCTAAGATCATCAAGAACCTTGCTATCAATCCTTGAAAGTTACAATTAGGTAGGTTCAGAAATGACCCAAAACAAGTACTTCTGAAAATTCTGATTTCTTCATCCTTCAAAATCACGTTAAGCATATCTACTACATTAATGTTATGTGCACTACCAATCCTTACGTTGTGGGAAGGTCATTCTTTCACAATCAAACTAACATTCTGCCAACAGAAAAAACAGAAGTTGATTCATATGTCAAATGAATCACATGTTTATAAATTACAACAACAATAAAATGAGTACAGAAAGTGTTATCACATATGTATCACAAAAAAAAATGATACACAGAGAATCACTCTTATTCTATATGAAAAATGTGTAGCTGTAACGCCAATATGAATCACCAGCACAATATATGTATCACCAATTAAAATATCATTTTAGTGTAACACCCATATGAATCACCAGCACAATATATGTATCACTAATTAAAATATCATTTTAGTGTAACACCCTTATGAATCACCAGCACAATATATGTATCACCAATTAAAATATTATTTTAGTGTAACACCCATATGAATCACCAGAACAGTATATGTATCACCAATTAAAATATCATTTTAGTGTAACACCCATATGAATCACCAAAAAAATACGAATCACCAATATGAAGTTAGACTGTTAATCTGTTATTATATGAATCACCAATATGAATCACAAGGTATTTGAATCACTAGTTATGAATCACTTGCGATAACAATACTTGCTCCGACGGAGATTTGGGGATATGTTCAATTTCATCCTGATGTTTCATTTGTTTGTCGGAATCTCGATTTTTAGCAACAAAAGCTTCTAGGGTCATTTCGCTGCTTTGAATGATTTTCACTAAAACCTAACTTGGTGTAATTAAATTTGCCCGAAGTAAAGCCCAGAACTTGATTACTATCATGAACACCTTTTTGTGTTTCAATTTGTGAAATTCCCAAACTGAATGAGGGTAAATCTTCATTAGCTATTGAAGATTCAACAAATTAACACAAAGAAATTTAAAGAATATATAGATATTGACTTCTCTTGTTAAAAACTAACTTAAAACCCACATAAACAAAAAATTAACCTCTTTGAAGTAGTTGACAAATTTTAAAATTTAATGCTGAAAGATTACGTTTAATCAGTTGAAGTAGTGGAGAAAGAAGTTGACTCAAAATATGCTAAAATGAGAGAGATTTAATGGGAGTAATTTGTGGAAAAAAAGAAGAAGAAGATGCGTATAAAGATGAGAGAGAAAGACGTTAATGGAGGAGAGAAAATAGAGTGTGAAAGTTAAAGCAAATGTATCACCAGTAAATATGCAAAAAAGGATTTTATGTAATTTTTAAAATATTAAGGGATATTTGATAATATGGTGCCTTAAGTTTGGAGTTTTTGTAATTTATCCTTTTTAAAAAGTCCTCAACTCCAAATTTCAAATTTTAGAATTTCCCCCTTTTTCTTATCTTTCAATCTTTCTTAATTTTTTTTCTTTCTATCTCCAAATTTCTTTATCCCCATCTTCTTCTTCTTATTTTTTTTTTCTCTCTAGATTTTCCTCTTCTTTCATCTTCTCTTCTTTTTTTTCTTTCTCTTTTCATTTCATTCTTCTTCCTTTTTAAATTTTCATGGATATTTTTTAAAAAAACAATTGAGAAGTTTGAAAAGAATTTTTTTGATTTCTTTTAAAAATAAATAAAGAAATAGTTTAGCAAATTCAGCAACTACTATAGTTGCTACAACAGTTACGGTAATTGCTGCAACAACTACTATTAGTTGTTGTGTTACAACAATTATCGAAATTGCTGCAGCAACTTCAATACTTAATTTCTGAAAAAAGATGTGGTTGGAGGATGAGCTCACAAAAAAGTGATATTTTTGATAAAAAGGAAGGTGATGGTGCTGATGGTGGTGATGTCGAATGAGAAGATGACATTTGTTATGGTGTTGATAGCGATGGTGGTGAAGGAGAAAGAAGAAAAATAGGCGATAGTTATGTAGAGGGAGAAGATAATGGTGAATCTGAAAGAGGTGACAATGGTAGTAATAGTGATAGTGGAGGAAGAGGAGGCAGCGGCGACAACAAAAAGGGTGTGGAAGAGGATTGATGGTGATGGTGTAGGAATCTTTGTGTAAATATAATATAGGGATCTTTGTGGAAATAATAAAACTTGAGGATTTTAAAATTAATGTTATTAATACTAATCTTAAAATTATCACCTCTACTCACTCAATATTTAAGGCTTGTGTCACTCTTTTTAGTTTTGAAATTTATTTGTCACCCTTAATTAATTTGCCTTAATAACTTTACTAATATGGATATATTTGGCCCAATAATTTAACTAGGTGTAAATTTAGTTAATTTATCAAAATATTGGTTATTTTTGACGAAGTTATTCATTCAAGATATACACGAAGGAAGAACAACAAAAACGGAAGATCAAATCATTTACTAGTCGATGAGCAAATTTTCTCCAGGGAATTAGTGGCACCATTAAAACAGGTTCTTCTTCTTCCTTCTTACACCATTTTTGTTGTTGCTATAAACTGTGAATCTTGTAGTGGAAAATTTGATGGGCATGTTTCTATTAACCTGTTGACATAAACATATGTAACCAACAATATTCGTAGCCGACAAAAATATCTCCACAGGCGACAATATTATGAATAAACAGTAACTTTATTTTGCTTGATACACTTTGTATATAATAGTATTCAATTTGGTAATTGAATTTTTGTCACACCAAGGCTGTAACCTAGCTGTAGATGTTGGAATTTGTTTGTCCAATAGTTATTTTATTTTATATTTTGCGAAAATCTAGTGACAGCTTGCTGTTATGAATTGTTATGCTGATCATTTCTCATTTGATCTGAGAGTTTGGTGTAGTATTGTTTCATGACGCATTCATAGAGGAGATCATTTTTATCATAATCTGTAATGACAGTAATGTAGTTCAATGTTAGCCTAGTAGAGGCATGTTCAAGCTTCCTCTTCTCAATCCCAAATTCCTTTAACGTTTCATGGAAGGTTTGAGCAGTTTTACGCTAAAACTAATTGATGTTCGAGATGCTTATTTCTTTTCTTTTTGGAACGAAAGTTTGAGTGTTTGATTAATACGTGGGTTTAAAAAATGAAAATTCAGGACTAGACAATCATTGGAATACATGAAAAATCCACTCTATAATCAGCTCATTCACAACCACCTTACAACGACATCAAACTATGAAATTTTGAGAACATTATGATATTCACTTTCCAGGAACAAAGTTTGTGGCGTAGGCCCAGGCATTGTTGTTTACTGGATCTGCAAGGTGATCAGCAAGGTTCTCCAATGGGCCCTTACCGGTAACAATGGCCTGAACAAAGAATCCAAACATAGAGAACATAGCAAG
>NC_061112.1:120546618-120572255 GCF_002878395.1 Capsicum annuum | reverse complement strand
TCCTTTACCTTGAGCTCAGCAAATGCCTCTGGATCATCAGCAAGACCTAATGGGTCAAAGCTGCCACCGGGATAGAGTGGGTCGACAACCTCGCCAAGAGGCCCACCAGCAATACGGTATCCCTCAACGGCTCCCATCAAGACAACTTGGCAAGCCCAGATGGCCAAGATGCTTTGTGCATGGACCAAGCTTGGGTTGCCCAAGTAGTCAAGTCCACCCTCGCTGAATATCTGGGATCCAGCCTTGAACCACACAGCCTCACCAAACTTGACACCATTACGGGCCAAGAGCTCAGGGAAGACACATCCAAGAGCACCAAGCATAGCCCATCTGCAGTGGATCACCTCGAGTTCTCGGTTCTTGGCAAAGGTTTCGGGGTCTGCTGAAAGTCCAGCAGTGTCCCACCCGTAGTCACCAGGGAATTCACCGGTCAAGTAGCTTGGGGCCTCACCGGAGAATGGGCCCAGGTACTTAACACGGTCTGGGCCATACCATGGGCTGCCAGATGAGGCAGGCTTGGAGACAGCCTTTCTCATAGAGATCCTTCCATTTCCAGTGATTTCTGAGGCAGAGGGTGAGAGTTTCACTGCCTGTCCAGCAAAAGAAGGGGAAGAAAGAGCCATTGTAGAAGCTGCCATGGCTTATCAAGAGAAAAGTAAGTGTTTGATGGTATGAAATATTGTTGAAGCTGGTTGTGATGAAGCTGAAGTTAGTTGGGTTTCAGAATATATAGTAGTAAGTAGAGAGAAAGAATCCTCTTATCTAGTGATGTCTATAGCTAAAATCTCATTGGGTATCAAGATCCCATGTATAGCAATTAATGCACTCTTGGCAATTCCAATCCATCAATTTTCCAGGATGTTCACTAAGGGGGACCCAACCAATTTTGTCCTCCTATATGTGGCTGCAAGGCTTGAAATCTATTCTATGAATTCTCGAGCTTCAATATGATATCTTTTATCCATTGGGAATTTCTCAAGATTTTATCCACCATGACTATAGCTCATTCAGTGTAGAACTATGGTTTGGCATTTCACTAAGTAAATTGAGGAAAAACTGAAATTCACTTGTATTAGATTATCAATTACTGATGTTTGTCAAAAGATTAACCTGTAATTGCTTAATAAGCAAAGGTGGATCAAGATTTGAATTTTATGAGTTTTGAATCTAGGACTAGACCTTAAGTAGTATATCCGTTGTCCCAATTTGTGTGGCACAATTGCAATTTCGAGAGCCAACCAAGTTTTTCTTTGATGGAAATTTGTTTACATGTCTTTTAAATATTTCAAGTTATTAATTATTGTGATTTATAGTAGTACTTTTTATTTTTAGATAACCGTGGTATCCAGTGTTTGCCACTTCCCACCAACATGGGATTTGAACCTAAGATCACTAAGGTTCTCAACCCACTTCATTGATCATTAGCCCATAACCTTGAGTGCATTGTGATTTATATTATTGTTTACATAGTTTCCAAGTACATAGATTTTATTTCAAAAAAATTAAAACTTTTGTGTCCAAATTGACTGTCAAAGTTTAAAAGTTTGAATTTCAAAATTCTAAAACAGAGGGAGCAGTAAATAGATTCTGAATTTGATTACATACATATTTAATGATTCTTGTAACACATACATTATTTGGGCAAAAGCTAATTGGTTCTGTCAAACAGTATGCGGAAGACTACCTCTGTCCCTGTTAATAAGTGATATGATTGTATTAGTATTTTTATAATGTCAATGCATAGAACTTAATTGCCTTTCTAGTAAGTGTCATGTATAGCTTACTTTTATCTTCTTCTTACTATGTCCTTTTGGCTCTGGTCATTACTATGTGCCATGTTTGGAAGGATGCCTGCCTCTGTTAAGCTCACACATGCATGTAAGGAAGGAATAGTATAGAAGAAATTTATGAATTTGTTCAAATTAAAGATGCTAATTAAATTAAGGTACACGTAAACCTAAGTATTATGACCTGGAAACTCATATAGCAGTACTTGCTACATTCAGACTACAAAGCATATTGGTTTTCCCTTTTAACTGAAATGTCATTGGTCTAGTAGTAAAATAATATGATGATCCTTTTTACTTGTTGAAAGAAAAATGAGGAATCATGTAATAACATCATATCGTTCAGCATTATTATTTGCACTGATTTTGAGTATTACTTCTTGAGAATTAATTGAATTCCATAAGTTTCTCCGGTCTGTAAATTTAAGTTTTAAGCTTTTAACAGCTTTCTAGTTTTTCTAGTTACCATATCCCAAATGCAGCTTCGGTCTTTTTTGCTATGCTCTTCTTTTTTTTCCCTTTGGTATGAAAATTGAAAATGGCAATATATGATACATGTCTTTGGAAAGTGAAACTCAGAACTACATCATCATTGAGATATAACAAACATTTATTCTATTGTCAACTCACTCACAACAACTTTACAAGGCCATCAAGCAATCAAATTTTAAGAATTATATTATGATATTTATTTTCCGGGAACGAAGTTTGTGGCATAGGCCCAGGCGTTGTTGTTAACTGGATCTGCTAGGTGGTCAGCAAGGTTCTCCAATGGACCCTTTCCTGTAACAATGGCCTGAACAAAGAATCCAAACATAGAGAACATAGCAAGTCTACCGTTCTTAATCTCCTTTACCTTGAGCTCAGCGAATGCCTCTGGATCATCAGCAAGACCTAATGGGTCAAAGCTGCCACCAGGGTACAGTGGGTCGACAACCTCACCTAGAGGCCCACCAGCAATACGGTATCCCTCAACAGCTCCCATCAAGACAACTTGACAAGCCCAGATAGCCAAAATGCTTTGTGCATGGACCAAGCTTGGGTTGCCCAAGTAATCAAGTCCACCCTCGCTGAATATCTGGGCTCCAGCCTTGAACCACACAGCCTCACCAAACTTGACACCATTACGGGCCAAGAGCTAGGGGAAGACACATCCAAGAGCACCAAGCATAGCCCATCTGCAGTGGATCACCTCAAGTTCACGGTTCTTGGCAAAGGTTTCTGGGTCTGCTGAAAGTCCAGCAGTGTCCCACCCGTAGTCACCGGGGAATTCACCGGTCAAGTAGCTTGGAGACTCAATATGATATCTCTTATCCATTGGGAATTTCTCAAGATTTTATCCACCAGGACTATAGTTCATTCAGAGTAGAACTATGGCGTAGCATTTCACTAAATAAATTGAGTAAAAGCTGAAATTCATTTGTATCAGATTATCAATTACTGATGTTTGTCAAAAGATTAACCTGTAATTGCTTAATAAGCAAAGGTGGATCAAGATTTGAACTTTATGAGTTTTGAAATGTAGGACTAGACCTTAAGCAGTATATCCTCCGTCCTAATTTATGTGGCACAATTGAATTTCGAGAGTCAACCAAGTTTTTGTTTGATGGAATTTCTTTATATGTGTTTTAAATATTTCAAGTTGTTAATTATTGTGATTTATAGTAGTACTTTTTATTTTTAGATAACCATGGTGTCCGGTATTCGCCACCTCCCACCAACATGGGATTTGAACCTAAAACTTCTGAGGTTCTCAACCCACTTCATTGACCATTAGACCTTGGGTTCATTGTGATTTATAGTATTTCAAAAAGCTTAAAACTTTTGTGTCCAAATTGATGTTGACACCTAATTTTTACCCCCCCATAACTAAGTTTAATTTCGAGTTCTTCGATTCTTAATAAGATTACAACATTTATTTTATTGAATAAAGGAAATTTTCAAAAATATTTATTGGGGTAATTTCATCACTTTAAGTAGCAATAACATGTTATCGTGCCCGACTATATGAAATTATATGCTTTGGTTACTTAAATGGCTATTTTCTATAAAATAATCAAAGTTTGTCTTGAAATAATTTCGAATGGTTAATCTTGGTCTAAACATAATTTAATCTCAAAAATAATTTGTTCATATAAATATTTGTTTAAATTTTATTAAATCAAGAAGCTCGGAATTAAAGGAAATATTAATTGATTTCGAATTTTGATTCAATTCGGCCAACCTATCAGCTTTGACCACAATTACATAATCCACCCAATTAAATCAATATTGTCCCATTTTATAAACTACAAATAGCAGCCCACTTTCTTAATTTAGCTTACTAGCCTTGCCAACCTAATAGTTAAGATCAGCCCTTTCCCCTTTCAGTTGGGCCGTTAGTCCAAAACTTTCAGATGACCCAACAATTTTCAAATGACAGCAAACCCAACCCATTTTCTCAGCAATCTTTTTCTTTAATTATATTGACCGCCCCAGCCCAACAACAACATCCGATTCATAACCAGGCCCAATTTCAGCATCCCCACCAGCCTATTTTGCTCTGTTTTCTCAAGCAGGCCTAAATCAACCACCTGTGACCCGATCCAACCCAATTCCCTTTACCCCCTTTATCTTCTTTCTCTTCAAACCAAGGGAAAACCAAAAACAGCTGTAATACTGCAACACCACCACCTTCATTGACAACACAAGCAACCAACAACGGCGAAAAATCCGAATCCATCAACCCGATAACCCGACTCCACCAGCCCCAACCTTTTTGTTTGCTCTCCACACGCATATCACGCGTTAGAAAGACGAGAAAGGAATCTAAGAAAAAATCAGTCCCAAATCTTCTAGAACGAGCCTAGGTGTCATCCCCAACGATTCAATCCCGTGTTTCTCGGATAAGATTGTACGATTTCGTACAGAGTTGGATGATTTTCATTGGTTCTTGGAAAGAGTCCGTTTTTCCTAAATGGTATTAGTCTACCTGTTGCAAATTTCTCCAAAAAAAATCCAAAGTTGGTATGTTTTGGGCTAAAAAATGAGGCTATGGGAAGATGGGATTCTGAATTTCGAATTTCTCTTTTTTTTTAAATCCCTAGATTACCCCCAATTCATCCCATATGTAAGGATCCATTGGGTCACTGGGATGGGGGGATTTTTTTTTAGACGGGACTCTCCTCTTTTTTTCTAGGTTCACAACCTTAGAGGTAAAGGGATTCCAACTGGGGGGTTTGGAAAATTTCGCAAAAGTATCGAGGGTTTTGGGGTCGAAAAACTTTAGGAAAAAATTTCTTAAATTAGGAAATTGATAGAGAGGGCTAAGTTCAGAAACCAAGGAGGAAGTTTCCAGAGAAAGGAAACAAAGTTTTTAATATAGGTGTCTTTGGTCGACGACTAGTTCGAGCTTTCGTGGTCACCATGTTAAAATTTCTAGTGGTGTTGAAATCCGGTCGTCATCTCAACAACCCATTTTGCTGCTCTGAAACAGGTAAACGCACCTTTTCCTTTGAGTTTGTTTTGCTTCTTCATCTCATCCTTCATAGTTTTGTAATTATAGTGATAGTGGGATGGTTTTTTGTAGATGGTTGTTATGGTCATAGGATTTGCTTGAAAAGATTGTCGTTATGTTGTTCGTTGCATAAATGTCTACACTCCAATCCTTCGCTCCACTTTTGATTTCGTATGTTTCGGTTCGATCGTTTTGACAAGCCACTGTTCTAACCAAATGTTTGATTTTGTCTTTTGATTAAATGTTTATGTGTTTATATGTTTCAATTCTGTAAATATTAATTATCGCATCTCATGGCATATCCCTGCATTATTTAAACTGTTTTGGGGTTTCGTGGATGTCCGGCCCTTGTTGTTCAATTTCAAAATGTGTTGGAAATACGAATATCTTATTAGCACGTGAGTCATCTAACACTGTTCATATTTTCAAACTCAAGTTGTCCTTTTGAGAATCAGTGTTCAAACTACTCTAGACACAGAGGATAGAACGAAACCAAAATCCTATTTTAGGCATGAGTCTAGGACGACCCAGTACCCGAGTGGGGTATTGGGCCCATTAGAAAACCTACCCTACGTCTATTGACCCCGAGTTAATTACAGACGAATCATATTTATGTGTTGAAAAAAATACATGCTTGTCTAATTCAATCCATTATCCTTTGGGGTCCGGGGAAGGCTTATCTTTGTCTGCTTTCATGTAGGATATGACTCAACTACATTCCCACGAAAAGTTCAAGGGACCACATGAGCGCAGGAGAGAAAAAGATTGTTAGAACACACATTGGGCATCTTCCTTCTTTGATCGAGATGGACGCTTAGCCCGAAATTATCCATGTACTAATAAATTTTTGGGATGATCAGAATATGGTATTTCGCTTTGGGGATGTTGAATTGACTCCTACCATTGAAGAGGTATTGATTTGTTACAAGAGTACGGAAATATGTTTTAAGAGAAGGGAGACACCTGATAAGAACATTTTAGTCCCGGTTGTGTGGGATCGTCAAAAGATCAAGGAGGTATTTTTAACTGACGACGACACCAGGCTAGGAGAACATGTAGAGAAAATATCATTTTTCGTGAGTTGTATCGTCGGTTCAGGAGATTCAATGCTTTTCACAAATTTGGGCATAAATATGAGTCAGAAGCAAAATGGACAGAGTCGAGAGCCTTTGCATTTGCGGTAGGCCTACTTGGAACCATGGTGTTCCCATAAGGGGAAAATGACACAATTCATTCGAGGGTTGTCTCGGTGACCTATGCACTCTTCTTTGGAATGGAGTACAATTATAAAAAGGTATTTCACAACTTAGATCCTATGATTGTTGCCGACTTATATCAAACTTTGGGAAGGTGTCAAGTCGAGAATCGTTTCTTTCAAGGCTGCAACCTTATGTTACAATGGTGGATGATGATTCATTTGGTGAAAAATCCTAGAATAACACAACCTGACCACAAAACAAGGTGGAATCTGCTAGAATCGCACGACATGTGGTTGTTTTTACACAGGTTCAAAAGGGAAGCATCTCATGAATTTTGGTTTAAGACTATTGGAGAATTAAGAGATGACGATGCCCAATGGTCCCTTAACTATCTTCATTTAGGGAAATACATTATTCGAGGGGGCGAGTGGCCTTTTCTAGTACTTCCGGGTATCAGGGGAACCTGTCCCTACAATTTTGGTAGAGTTCTTAGGCAATTTAAGATCAAGAAGGAGACGCCTCAAATCGATTCTATGCTCAGATTCTTCACCGAATATGATGAAAGCGAGCCCCCGCTCAAAGACTACATGATAAACGGATTTAAAAGGAGAAGGTGGACGGAAGTCTCTTTCCATATAGGGTATGAACCTGAAGTCAACGATACTTACAAGGAGTGGTTAAAAAAGAGCCTTGGCGGAGCATTAATTTCGGGGCCAAACGTGCCCACTTGGGTCGTGGATGTAGAATCCGAGCATCAGATCCGACTCCACAAGCTTCAGGATAAATTTTAGAAAAGTGAAATCGCGCACCGACATCGCATGTAGAAGATGCTTTAACAATACGTATGTTGAGGGAAGAGTTGAAAAGAGCTAGGCAAGAGGCTGATGATGCTAGGCAGTGTTTAATCGATTTGGATGATAGCATGGCCTCTCAACTCGATAGTATAGGGAAAATAACTTACCACAGCAAGGCACAATTATACGGGAGTCATCTGATCATCAATAGGTATCAAATAGCACAGGAGGTGAACAAGGAAAAGAAGGCAAAGACAGACAAAGGAGCCTCCGGTAGCTAGTTTTTCTATTTCCCCTGTGTGGGAACTCATTTTCTTTCATGTTTTTTCCCTTTTTCCCTAAAGATTGTATCCCTCTTTTCTTATTTTTTTTGAAGGCATTTATGCCCTTTTTCGTGTCTATATAAGTTAGGGGATAATGGATTGACTTTAAGGAAGCATATATTTTCTTCAAAATCGTTAGGCCTGAACCCTTGTCTCAAAAAGGGTCACCCCAGTTAGGATACACATTATTATAATGTTTTGTGTGATATAATTGTCTTATGTTCTTATGTGTGTTTATTTGGATCAAAGGCAAGTTTATTCGCTATACTCCTATGGATGAATTTGTCTATGACTCAAAAAACTCTATGTGATTATTTCTTGTCAAATATTTTGCATTACTTATCACATACGGAAACTAACACATCTGCCTTTGAGTTGTTTTACTTAACAGATAGTAGAAACTACTCTGTGTTGATATAAGCTGGAAGAACATCCCTATTTTACCCGGTCAAAAGCGCACAAAATCCCATCCTCTGACCATTATTTAATAATACTAGAAATAATGAAGAAAACGCATTGACCATCAGAGACAATCTAATAGTGGAACAGAATGAGATGATTACGGAACTCGCAAGAAAGCTTGAAATGCTTCAGGGGGAAATAAATTGTACTCGAGATTCGGCTCACCTGGCCATCACTGTTAATGCTCCCGCTCCAGGAGGACATGGGACTCCACTCCAAATCCCTTCCCTTAGTACGCCTATTCTCGGGGATCAGCCAAATAACATATCATCCGTCTCTGCCCCTTCACTTGTCCAAAATACCAATCGCGAAAATAACCCAGATGCCTACCATCCACAAAATCCATCTCTAACCCCACAAAACCCATCTACGAATCTATTCCCAAATCCCCAAAACACATTTTCAAATCAAGAAAATTCATTCCCAAATCCACAGGATTCACTTCCAAACCCGTAAAATCCATCAAATCTATTCCTGAATCCACCAAATTCGTTTCCAAATCCACAGAATTCTCCTCCAATTCCACCAAACCACTCGTAAATTCCATAAAACCTTCCTAAATTTCAAAACGTCCTCCCCACCTACCAACAAACTTTCTTTCATTTGCAAAATCAAGCCTCCTTTCCAAAGCCCCCTCATGCCATCATATCCCCTGACATCTATAATCCCCTACCTAATTTTGATATGGACCATTACTAAGAGAAGGAGAAAGAGTGGATGATCGAGCATGAAATTAGGTTGCTAGCTATGAATGAAGAGATCATGAGGATCAAAGAATCTCATGAAGCGAGGGACCACGACGGTTTAGGGTACGATGACTTATGTGTTCACTCTAGAGTAGATCTACCAGAAGGGTACAAGGTCCCCAAGTTTGAAGTGTTTGATGGTGCTGGGAATGGCCCATCTGAGGAGGTACTGTGAGCAACTGGTAGGGATCGAGAAAAATGAGGCGTTATTGATGCACCTATTCAGCCGAAGTTTAAGCGGTGAGCCTTAGAGTGGTTCATGTATCAGCAGCCAAAAAAAATGGACTGGTTGGAAAGCATTGGCTAAGGGTTTCTTCGACAGGTTCTCATTCAACATTAAAATTATCTCGGACCGGTATTCACTAGATCGAATCAAACAAAAGAGTGATGAGAGTTTTCGAGACTATGTTTTTCGTTGGAGGAAGGAAGCTGCCAAAGTGCAACCCTCCATGTCTGTGGAAGAAATGGTATCCGTGTTCTCTCACGCTCAAGAAGGAGAATATTATACCAGGATGGTGTCCGTTTCAGGGCAACTTTTGCAGATTTGGTAAAAATCGGGTAATCACTGGAAGAAGGTATTCGTATAGGAAAAAATTGCCAAGACCCCAACATCGTTCGAAACTGTTATGTTCTCGAAGAAGAAAAAAGAGGATGTAGGCACGGTTTCTGCTGATTCTATTGCAAAAACGAAAAAAAGGTTCAACTCTAGGAATATTTTCTCTTTTCCACCATCACCAAACTTTCAGCATGTATTCTACACCCAACCCCAATACCAAGCTTCACTTCCAAATGTCCAACCTCAGTACCAAACTCCACTCCCAAATAGTCAACCCCAGTACCAAGCTCCACTCCTAAATGTCCAATCCCAATTCCAAGCTTCGCAGCCAAATATTTTTCCCCAATGTCAAGTTCCACCGCCGAATTATCATCCTAATATCCAATCCACTCTTCCAAACATCCGAACAAACATCCAAGGACCTCCAAATTATCATTAAGTGCTTCCTCCTGCAAATCAAAATCATTATAACACTCCGCATCCAAACATAAAAAATAAACCTCCCCAAAACTTGACGCTGCTTGCTGAAAGTCGCACCCAACTATTTGAAAGATTGAAAAATGTCGGTCACTTGTAATCGATCCAGCCAAATCTTGTCAATCCCAACTCTCGATTTTATCATCCTGATCAAAATTGTTCTTATCATTCAGGAGCAGCAGGGCACAGTACCGAGGACTGTTTTATCTTAAAACAGAGGATCCAAGATCTGATTGATCAAAAGGTCATCACACTTCAGTCATCGACACTAAATGTCAATAGTAACCCATTGCCTAATCATGGGGGATCTACTATTAACATGATTGAAATAAAATGAGAATGGGTGTCTGGCAAGACTATTACTAAGATGAATTCAGAAGACTGCAAAAGGGCAGAAGAGGTAGAAAAGATAGAGAGAGTTGTGGCTACCTTAAGTGTCAACGAAAAATCCCCATTTATAGTGATAACGGCCCCTATCCAAGTGTACAGTCCCCCGCCAAGAAAGGAATATATTGTAAAAACCGTTGTTGCCTAAGGGATGATGCAATCGGGATGATGCTACATCCCTAAAGAATTGACCAACAAAAAAGATTCACAGAAAAGGCCAACCACTAAAGGGGAGGCTGAGGAATTTTGGAGGCGTATGCAACCCAAAGATTATTCAATTGTCAAACATTTAGAGAAGACGCCAGCCCAAATCTCCATTTTGGCACTATCAATGAGTTCGCAATACCACCGATAAGCTTTATCAAAGGTCTTGGATGAAGCGTATGTTCCCGTAGGAATGAGTGTTGAGAACATGACTGCGATGATAGGAAACATTGTGGGGAATCATCGTATATCATTCAGTGATGAAGAGTTGCCTTTTGAAGGAGTGATGCACAATAAAGCCTTGCATGTCACTGTCATTTGCCAAGATTATGCGATTAATCAGGTATTAATAGATGATAGATCTGGTGTGAATATTTGTACCCTCTCTACGTTGGTTCAAATGGGCTATAATTTGGGAAAAATTCATCAAAGCCACGTAAATATGAGAGCATTCGATGGAGGGCAGAGAGATACCATAGGAGAAATTGATTTGTACATCCAAATAGGACCTGCTGAGTTCAAAACTAAGTTTCATGTTATGGATATTCATCCTAGCTACAACCTGATCTTGGGAAGACCATGGATACATGGTACAAAGGCCATTTCATCACCCCATCATCAACTATTGAAGTTCATTTGGGATCATGAAGTAGTCATCCAAGGGGAAGGAAGCCGAGCGGATCGTCCCAATGGTTATGTGCTGGTGATTGAAGATGTTCCAAAGGGTAGTAGTTTCTATACGGTTGAAATTATAAATGCTGTGGAGAAGGATCTGACGCTCAAAGGGACAATGCCTTCTGTCTACAAAATAATTGCGACGGTGATATTAAGAAATAGATTCGAGCCTGGTCGGGGTTTGGGTACGAATCTACAAGGAATTATTGAGCCTATTATGATCCCAGAGAAAGCCTCTAAATATGGGTTAGGATATCAGCCTACCGAGAAGGATATGGTTGAGGATAAGTCAGAGCAGAGTCTGTGTAGGCCCTTTTCGCTTCTGTACCAACATTTCCTATACGGGACGTGTCGAATGATGATGTTCTTGAGTATGGGATAGGAGATTTTTTTGAGGGATGCAATGCTATACCAGAAGATTTCACAAAGTCCGGTGGGGTGAAGAAGATTACTCCAGGGGAGGCCTTGAAAAACTAGACCTCCACTCCAACTCGTCGCCCATCGTGGTAGATGAAAGGGCAATTAATAATAGTTTTAAAATCAGTGATGATCTGGAAGAGGCCCCACGATCCACACTTTATATCTTAAAACTTTATTTTTATATTTTACTGCTTTCAAAAAGGCATGGACTAGTATTTGCGCGAGTCATGAGCCATGGTTTTGTAATTATCTCGCAAATTTCATTGAAAAGGCCTTCATTCATTTAAAAAAAAATTATTATTCTTGAAACATTCCTATTCGTATATTTTATTATTATCTTATTATCATCTAACTTGGTTTGTTTGTCCATTACAGTAACAGTAACTTAAAATCTGCCAATGTCATGTCATATCAAAGCTTAGACGAACAAAATAAGGGGAATGATGATGATTGGAAGGACGGTGATGAGGAACAATTATTTGAAGATATAGAGGAGTTTGAGAATCGACAAAAGCCTAACCTAGAGGAAACTAAAATAGTCAACTCGTAGATCAAGATAAAATCAAAGAAACAAGTGTTAGCGTCCACTTGGCGGAAGCACAAAAGAGAGAGCTCATTCACCTGTTACGGGAATATATTGACGATTTTGCTTGGTCCTATGATGATATGCCGAGATTGAGCACCAGTATTATGTCGCATAAGTTGCCAATAAATCCAGAGTTTGATCCAGTTAAGCAAAAAATGCGGAAATTCAAGCCAGATTTAAGTCAAAGATCAAGGAAGAAGTGACAAAACAAATCCAGTCTAAGGTTGTGGAGGTCACAAAATATCCAACATGGTTGGCCAACATTGTCCCTGTGCCGAAGAAGGACGGCAAGATTCAAATTTGTGTTGACTATAGAGACTTGAATAGAGCCAGTCCTAAAGATAATTTTTCGTTGCCCAACATCCACATCCTTATCGATAACTGTGCAAAGCATGAAATTCAGTCATTCGTCGATTATTTTGCCGGGTATCATCAGATATTGATAGATGAGGAAGATGCAGAAAAGACGACTTTTATTACGCCCTGGGGTATTTATCATTACAGGGTAATGTCGTTTGGTCTCAAGAATGCGGGTACAACATATATGAAGGCTATGATGACGATTTTCCATGATATGATCCATAAATAGATTGAGGTGTACGTGGATGATATAATTATCAAATCCCGCGAGAGGTCGGATCATCTGACTCATCTGGAGAAATTCTTCAACAGATTAAGAAAGTACAGTTTAAAGTTAAATCCTGCTAAGTGTGCTTTTGGTGTGCCATCAGGGAAGTTGCTGTTCATAGTTAGCAGAAGAGGCATCGAGTTAGACCCATCCAAAATCAAGACAATCCAGGACTTGCCATCGCCAAGGACTAAGAAGAAAGTTATGAGTTTCATGGGTCATTTGAATTACATTAATAGCTTCATCGCTCAATCGACATTCATATGTGAGTCAATTCTCAAGATGTTGAACAAAAATGCATTGAATGAGCGGACAGAAGAATATCAGAGAGCTTTTGACCACATCAAAGAATATCTATCTGCACCACCGATTTTGGTTCCACCAAGAGAAGAAATTTCATTATTGCTTTACCTGCCAGTCTCAGAAAATGCTTTTGGATGTGTCCTCAGGCAACATGATAAGACCGGTAGAAAAGAGAAAGCCATTTACTACTTGAGTAAAAAGTTTACGCCATATGAAGCCCGTTATACTCTTGTAGAAACGACATGTTGTGCTTTGACTTGGGCTACACAAAAGTTGAAGCATTATCTGTCTTCGTACACGACATACATCATCTCGAGAATGGATTCATTGAAGTATATAATACAGAAGACTATGCCCACAGGAAAGCTAGCCAAGTGGCAAATATTGCCGAGCGAGTTTGACATCATGTATGTAACTCAAAATGCAATCAAGGGGAAAGCTTTGACAGATAATTTGGCAGAGAATCCAATTGATGATGAGTATGAACCACTTCGAACTTACTTCCCATATGAGGAAATTTTATTTGTGGGAGAAGACATTACAGAAATTTACCCTGGATGGAGGTTATTCTTTGATGGAGCGGTCAAGTTCAAAGGTTCAGGAATCAGAGCAGTGTTGGTCTCAGAAATGGGTCAACATTATCCAGTAACTACTAAGTTGCGTTTCCCATGCACCAACAACATGGCCGAATATGAAGCTTGCATCCTGGGTCTCAAATTGGCACTTGATATGGGTGTTCGTGAATTGCTAGTCATCGGGGATTTAGATTTGCTGATTCACCAGGTACGGGGAGAATGGGCGGTAAAAAATTCCAAGATTACTCCTTATGTTGAGCTGGTACAGGAATTATGTGGAAAATTCAAAGAAGTTGATTTCAGACATATCCCAAGAATACAAAATGAGTTTGTTGACGCTTTGGCCACTATATCCTCTATGATTCGGCACCCAGATCAGAGTTATATTGATCCTTTGGAAATAAGCTTGAAGGAGAAACTTGCGTACTGTGCACATGTTGAAGAGAAGCCCGATGGAAAGCCATGGTACTATGACATTAAAAGGTATTTAGAATCTGGAATATATCCTGAAGAGGCCAGCAACAACCAAAACAAACAACCCAACGTTTGGCAAAAAACTACTTTCCAAGTGGGGAATTTCTTTTTAAGAGGACACCTGATTTAGGATTTTTAAGATGCGTAGATGCTGTGGAAGCCAATTAATTGATAAAAGAAGTACACATAGGAGTTTACAGACCCCACATGAATGGGTTTGTCCTTGCCATAAAGATCCTGAGAACGGGCTACTTCTGGATGACTATGGAGAATGATTTAGTAAGTATGTGCAGAGATGTCCAAAATGTCAGACACATAGAGATTTGATTCGAATGCCTCCACACGAGCTTCATGAAATGAATTCACTTTGGCCTTTCGTAGCTTGGAGCATGGATGTTATCGGACCGATAGAGCCATCAGCATCGAATGGGCATAAATTTATTTTTGTTGCCATTGACTACTTCACTAAGTGGGTCAAAGCTGCGTCATATAGAGTCGTCACTAAGAAAATGGTTGCAGATTTCGTTAGAATAACTTGATTTGCCGATTCGGAGTGCCGTAATCAATCATTACTGATAATGGGGAAAACTTGAACAGTCACTTGATGAAAGAAATTTATGATCAGTTCAAAATTGTGCATCGCAACTCTACCGCATATCGTCCACAGATGAATGAAGCCGTAGAAACTGCCAATAAGAACATCAAGAAGATCTTGAGAAAGATGGTCAAAATGATAGATCATGTCATGAGATGTTACCTTATGCTTTGCTAGGTATCGCACAACAGTTAGAACCTCCATCTGGTCAACTCCCTATTTGTTGGTTTACGGGAATGAAGTTGTGATACCTGCTGAGGTTGAAATACCTTCCCTGAAGATTATTCAAGAGGTCGGACTAAGTAACAAAGAGTGGGTCCGCGCTCGTTGTGAAGAACTCATGTTGATTGATGAAAAGAGAATGGTTGCCATGTGTCATGGTCAGTTATATCAGCACAAGATGATTCGTGCTTTCAACAAGAAAGTGAGAGCTCGAACATTTGAAGTTGGGCAATTAGTTCTCAAATGCATACTTCCTCACCAAAAAGATTACAAGGGCAAGTTCGCTCCAAATTGGCAAGGTCCATACATTGTTCGCAAGGTACTATCTAGAGGGGCTCTGATTTTTTCTGAGATGGATGGCCATGAGTGGACCAAACCAATCAATTTTGATGTGGTGAAAAGATACTATGTTTGAAGGGCGTTCTAGTTTTGTGGTTCTTAGTTTATCTGTAATCGCCATGTAATAATGTGTTTTATGATGTGTAATTGCCTAGAACACCTTTCCCTTTATGTACGAACTACGTTTGACCTGAATTCCCAAGAAAGGGATACGTATGCGGCCTATATCGGCTTCGGTCAACCCATTAATTTGTTTTGTATATTCTTAGCGTAATCCTAAACTACGTTTGACCTGATTCCTGCTTCAACGGGATACGTAGGCGCCCCAACGGTTCGATCATATAACCCTAGGAAATGAAAACTGGAGCAGAATTTTTTAGAAGGAATATCGAAAATTCACAAGAGAAGATCAACATCCAACAAAGAGAATGAAGATCAGCAAAGACTTTAGATCCACTCAAGATGATATCATCTCAGACTACTTTAAACTGGGGCAGAAATTTTAAGGGAGACCTCAAAATTTCAATCAAATACTGGAATATATTTCAGATTCGCCAGCACTAGAGGTCGAAGTTGAGATTTGAGAATAACCACCTGTGATAAAGTCTAGGAAGAATGAATCTCCATCTTTGATAAAACCTCTGGTAGAGAGCCTCGACAATCCTGAATCTCAGCTATCCTCCGTCAAACGTCAGACATTGTTAGAATCAAGAGAAAGAAGGTCGTTGAGCTAGCACATGACATGACTGGCAGAGATTTTTCAAAGTTTTGCAGGAGTTCTCAAAACTATTTTCTAAAAATTAAGAGTACTAAAATATATATAAATCTTTTACTTAGTTATTGCCTAGACATCAATTAGGACGGAGAGTCATAAGTGGAAGTCCCAACACGACGAAATACCTAAAAAATGGCGAAGGGTAAATCAAGGATCGAAGGAGGTCAACACGGAGTAGTTTCACTCAAACTAATCATTTTTTATGGGCGCAAGGACCAATACACAAAAATGAAAATCTCTTTCAAAAATCTCCGAGCAAATTGGGAGCCACACCAGAGCACTAATGCTCAAGAACTATTTTTGGGTAGCCCTAAAAATGGGTTTAGTACCCATATATTGAAGACCTTTTGAAGTTGTCCATCTCATTTCTTGAGATCATGGAGGACAAATAAAAGTGTTTTGTCTTCTTTACAAATATTGTATTTAGAATTTTTCTAAAAAGCATTCGCTAGCAAAAACGACTTTGTGTCTACTAATCGTCTACCTTGAGTACAGGTACATGCAGAAAGCAAGATCCTGACAAATGATTTCAGTTGAAACTATTTTTAATTTACCGAAAGAACCACTGCATATCATTGCCGAAAGGGTCATTGCATATTATCGCCAAGAGGGCCATCTTATACCATTGCCCAAGAAAACTATTCAATATCTGTTGACATGCTAGACACAACGCTGGCGTCGAGGATATCATCAGCATTCAATATATCTGTTGACATATAAGACACAACGCTAGCGTCGAGGATATCATCATCATTTTATATCTGTTGACACGCAAGACACAACACTGGCGTCAAGGATATCATTATCATTCAATATCTGTTGATGTACTAGACACGATGCTGGCATCGAGGATATCATCAACATTCAATATATTTGTTGACACGCAAGACACAATGCTGGCGTCAAAGATATCATCATCATTCAATATCTGTTGATGCGCTAGACACAACGCTAGTGTCGAGGATATCATTAGCATTCAATATATCTGTTGACACGCAAGACACAATGTTGACATCAAGGCTATCATCATTATTTAATAGCTGTTAATACACTAGACACAACGCTAGCGTCAAGGATATCATTAGCATTCAATATATCTATTGACACACAAGACACAACGCTAGCATCGAGGATATCATTATCATTTTATATTTGTTTACATGCAAGACATAAACGCTGGCGTCGAGGATATCTCATTATTTTATGAATCAGCACTTGAATGCATCGAGAGAACATGAGTTGAAGGGACGCCTTTGAGTCGCTATCTACGGATAAATAATATAAAAGATTTCCTAGAAATTGACAATTTGAGGGTCATCTATAAGTCATATTATTTGAAATAGGATAGTGTGCAAGATCACCTATGAGTTGATAGCCTGTAGGTCATCCGTAAGCCACAACAACATCCTAATCGGATAGTGTGCAAGATCTCCCAAAAATCAATAGTTCAAAGGTTATCCATAAGTCGCAACTAAATCCTTACCGGAGAATATGCAAGATTATCAAATTGATACATTCAAGGGTTCTCTATAAGTCGCGTCGTATCTAAGATCAATTATGTGCAGGATTACCCAAAGACTAACAATTTGAGAGATTATCTATAAGTCATATTGTATCCAAGGTCGGATGATATGCAAGAACCCCTGAAAGCTAGCGATTGGAGGGATATCTGTAAGCTATCTCTTATCCAAAGTCGAATAATGTGCAGGATTACCTAAAAGCTAGAAATTCAAAGGATATCTGTAAGTCTCCTCTTATCCAATATCAAATAATGTGCAAGATTATCCAAAGATTAATAATTTAAAGGAAATTTATAAATCAATCATCGTCAATAACCAAAAAGGTTATCCTTCCACATACAACAAGAATTATAGGTGACCGAAGAAGTTACCACATCTACACAAGATTACATGGTTGTGGGGACCATTCTTCATTAAATATCATTGATGTCCGAAGGGCCACCCCACTTTGAAGATATATTCAACCGACAAATGTCATAATTATACAACTACCAAGAAGGTTGTTGTGCCTGTTATTTCAAGTTATTTCCTTTCAAACAGGTACAAGAAAGGATGACTTCGCTTTTTAGACAACAACTCACGCGGAGATATGGTAAAATACTATATACCTCTTTCATGAGTTATGCTTATCACTAATGATTTTTGTTTGAGATATTATCGAGAGCAACCGAGAGGATAAAAATCTCAAATCAAAACCACAGGTGAGGACGACTCCAAAAAGGACGCAGCACAACGTGGAACTCTTTCTTAGAAGCAAAACAGGACATAGTCTAGACAGGGATGTCAAACTCTCTGGACGCGAGCTAAAGGATGATCACCACCACCATCTAACCATACCCCTTTTAGAAGGCATGTGGGTATTTTGGGATATTCTGGTTTCATCTTCACCTTCGGGATATTTTCTTTACTCATACCGAGGGTAACCTTCTCTTTCTTTCAAATTCAGGTGACAACATACTTAGAGTTTTGAAAATTATGTCCAGGTAAGTTCTTATCTATGGATGTGAAGGATCCCACATTCATGATTAAGAGGTTACAAACCTCTTTTCTGCAACTCAGTCAACTTGTCACTCATCCTGATCCAAAGATTGTCTAAAAATAGAAGACTATCTTTTCTACCGATAGAGTCGAACTACAAGCAGTTTGATTCCCTGAGTCTCGGGGATATGTAGGCTGGGCTCTATGTAAAAAACTCAACTGAATTCCAACCTCCCCCCAAATCCCTCTATTCCATAGCTTTTTGATTTTTTCAAAAACTCCAAAAATTGAGACAACTTGTGAATTTTTTAAAAATCATGCTTTAAATCATGCTTTATGAACTACAAGTGGCCTGAATTCTCATGCCACCTGAGATATGTAGGAAACCTGATGCCAAGGTTCGGTCATAACTCAATAAACTCGTGCTTAAGCCAACCTCTTTCAGATGTGAATTTGTGATCAGACAAAAATTAGGAACGTCAACCTTCCTTTGCCTAGGATTACTTGCATCCACCCTACCCAAAGGGAGGGGGCAGTTGTTGACACCTAATTTTTACCCCCCATAACTAAGTTTAATTCCGAGTTCTTCAATTTTTAATAAGATTACAACATTTATTTTATAGAATAAAGGAAATTTTCAAAAATATTTATCGAGGTAATTTCGTCACTTTAAGTAGCAATAACATGTTATCGTGCCCGACTATATGAAATTATATGATTTGGTTACTTAAATGGCTATTTTCAATAAAATAATCAAAGTTTGTCTTGAAATAATTTCGAATGGTTAAAATCTTGGTCTAAACATAATTTAATCTCAAAAATAATTTGTTCATATAAATATTTGTTTAAATTTTATTAAATCAAGAAGCTCGAAATTAAAGGAGATATTAATTGATTTCAAATTTTGATTCAATTCGGCTAACCTGTCAGCTTCGACCACAATTGAAATTAGATTGGTCATTATTGCGTGCAATTGGCCAATCGATTTTAAATTTGGCCAACATTTGAATAAATCAGCGAAATCTCCAATTACATAATCAACCCATTTAAATCAATTTTGTCTCATTTTGTAAACTACAAACAGCAGCCCACTTTCTTAATTTAGCTTACTAGCCTTGCCAACCCAATAGTTAAGATAAGCCCTTTCCCCTTTCAGTTGGGCCGTTCAGTTGGGCTGTTAATCCAAAACTTTCAGATGACCCAACAATTTTCAAATGGCAGCAAACCCAACCCACTTTCTCAGTAACCTTTTTCTTTAATTATATTGACCGCCCCAGCCCAACAACAACATCCAATTCATAACCAGGCCCAATTTCAGCATCCCCACCAGTCTATTTTCCTCTTTATTCTCAAACAGGCCCAAATCAACCACCTGTTACCCGATCCAGCCCAATTCTCTTTACCCCCTTAATATTCTTTCTCTTCATGCCAAGGGAAAACCAAAAACAGTTGTAATACTACGACACCACTACCTTCATCGACAACATAAGCAACCAACAATGGAGAAAAATTTGAATCCATCAACCCGACAACCCGAATCCACCTTCCCAACCCTTTTGTTTGCTCTCCACACGCGTATCACGCGTCAAAAAGATGAGAAAAGAATCCAAGAAAAAATTAGTCTCAAATCTTCTAGAACGAGCCTAGGTGTCATCCCCAATGGTTCAATCTCGTGTTTCTCATATAAGATTGTACGATTTCGTACAGAGTTGGATGATTTTCATTGGTTCTTGAAAATAGTCCGTTTTTCCTAAATGGTATTAGTCCAGTTGTGGCAAATTTCTCTAAAAAAATCCAAAGTTGGTACGTTTTGGGCTTGAAAATGAGGCTGTGGGAAAATGGGTTTCTGAATTTTGAATTTCTCTTTTTTTTCCAATCCCTAGATTACCCCCAACTCATTCCATATATAAGGATCCATCGGGTTACTGTGATGGGGGAATTTTTTTTTAGACGGGCCTCTCCTCCTTCTTTCTAGGTTCGCAACCTTAGAGGTAAAGGGATTCCAACTGGGAGGTTTGAAAAATTTTGCAGAAGTATCGAGGGTTTTGGGGCCAAAAAATTTTAGGGGAAAACTTCTTAAATTAGGAAATTGATAGAGAGGGCTAATCATCAGAGGTAGAGGTATGGACTGCATACATCTTACCCCCAGACTCCACTAGGTGGGAATACACTGGGCTTGTTGTTGTTGTTGTTGTTGTTGATAGAGAGGGCTAAGTTCAGAAACCAAGGAGGAAGTTTCCATAGAAAAAAAACAAAGTTTTTAGTATAGGTGTCTTTGGTCGACGACTACTTCGAGCTTTCGTGGTCACCGTGTTAAACTTTCTAGTGGTGTTGAAATCCTGTCGTCAGCTCGACAACCCATTTTTCTGCTCCGAAACAGGTAAACGCGCCTTTTTCTTTGAGTTTGTTTTGCTTTTTCATCTCATCCTTCGTAGTTTTGTAATCATAGTGATAGTGGGATGGTTTATTGTAGATGGTTGTTATGGCCATAGGATTTGCTTGAAAAGATTGTCGTTATGTTGTTCGTTGCATAAATGTCTACACTCCAATCCTTCGCTCCACTTTCGATTTCGTATGTTTCGGTTCGATCGTTTTGACTCACCATATTATTTTCATGCTGTTAGTTAGTTTCAATCCATTCTTAATAGTAATCAATGTTGTCATGGTGGTGTTTTTTTTTAGCATAAATGTTGCTGATTTTTCAGTTTAAATAGTATTACTTTCAAGCCAGAATATTGTTATTTTCTGAGTCTAAGTATTATTGGGTTTCAACCCCAAATATTATTGTGTTTTTTAGTCCAAGTAGTGCTGTTTTTAGGCCTGATTATTGCTGTTTTTTAGCCTAAATATCGCAGGTTTTTAGCCTGAATGATGTTTCGAAACTTAAATATTTTTTCCAGACCTTGAACATCATCGTTGAACTCTTTGGTTTTGTTTTGTTGCGTCAAACATGTAAAATTTTCTTAAGTAGCATACAGTTGAGTCGGATCTTATTTGGTTGTCTTTAGAATCGATCAATAACATGTTGGTTGTTTTGTTTCGATTTAAATCGGTCTTCCTTTCGAATTATAGATGACCAAAATAGATAATGTGCTTCTTTCTTCTTGAAAATGACGTTCAAAACTGTTTGTGCTTGAGGCGTTGATTTATTTTTGCTTTCCCCCTTTGTTAAAAATATGTCCAATTCATCTTTTTGTGTCGATTAGAATAGTGGCTTGTCAATATCCTATTATTACGTTGGTCTGATTTTGGCTCATAGGCTTAAAACTCTTAAGGTTTTGCAAAGCTATTATGTAGAAAACAACGATTCTATTGTCTTTTGGATACGAATCTACATCCTCAATATTTCTTTCGATAAATTGTTTCGGAGTCTATCGTTTTCTCTTTTTGTGTTTGTTAATATGTGTCATTTGCTACTACTTGTTGATTCTTTGTTTGTAATACTTGTTTTTTGGTTATCTTCTACCCTGTTTAATTAGCTAGTTCAATATATTAATTTTTTTTAGCTTCAAGAATCTTGTAATGAACTATCACTTGCTGGTCATTGATATCAAAATAAATCAAGATGTGTTCAAACCAAGCTATATAATTGGTTTTTTCTCTTAAGTTTATGCTTTCTGGTTGATAAAGTTTAAGGTGAGATTTCTATGGGTGAAATGAATCAGGAGTTTTACATGATATTTCTTTTAATTAGATCACGCTAGTACTGTTTTATTCATGCACCAAATGTGTTCTTTTCTATGTCATCACTTATCTGTTAAGTATCCAACTTTCAAACATATATTAATTTTCTTACTTTTTACACTGCATGTGGATACGTTTGAGTCCTAAACGGACTCTTTTTCACCTTGGCATCCTCGTTATGGGCCCTTGAGGCTCACCTCGTTGAACTAAGCCCAAAAAAAGGTCCAAAAGCCCATCGTTTGATGTATGGTTACAAGAAGACGGAAGAAAAGGAAATGGATTAAAGCCCTACGTTTGAAGCGGCTAAGAGACAAAAGTCTCAATTATTATTTCATTCTATTTAGTTATTGTTGCTTTTTTTTTTTTTATTTTATTTGTTTGTTCATTTTATTCATTCATTTGGGCCACGAAGTCAAAGTTGTAAATTTAATACAGGTGGAGCGAGACTCGAAAAACATATAATTAGGACAGGTGCAAATGGGTCGAAAGCCCAACTAGATTAGGACAGGGTCGATGGTTTGGGCTTAAAAGCCTAAATCATTACTTTCCCACTTTTTTCCCTTTTTCTTTTCATTTGCTTGTCTCTTTGTGAAGCTAGTTAAATCCCTAACTAAGTCGCTAAAAGTTTGATTTTGCAAAAAAAATTTTCCTTAATCAACTATTTTTCTAGCAAATTAATTTTCCGAAGTTAATCAAAAGAATGTTTTTAAATAGTCCGGATAACCGTAAGTTAACGGACGTTTTAGGTGACTAACACCTTCCTAAAACGTTAATAGGAACCGCTTACTCAGAATCTCTTAACTTAAACAATTTTCTTATTTTGAATTGTTTGAAGTAATTCTCTAAAGGTTTCTTAATTCCTTTTCAAAATTGAGTGGCTACTCTCTTTCAAAATTCAAAATTTTTACAAAACAATTAACTGTCAAAGTTTGAATTTTGAAATTCCAACCGTGCCACATAAATAAAACAGAGGGAGTAGTAAAAAGATTATGAATTTGATTAAATACATATTTAATGAATTTTGTAACACATATACATAATTTGAGCCAAAGCTACTTGGTTCTGTCAAACAGTATGCTGAAGGTTACTCTGCCCCTGTTAATAAGTGATATGATTGTATTAGTACTTTTTATAATGTCAATGCATAGAACTTAATTTCCTTTCTAGTAAGTGTCATGTATAGCATACTTTTATCTTCTTCTTACTATGTCCTTTTGGCTTTGGTCATTACTATGTGCCATGTTTGGAACGATGCCTCACTCTGTTAAATAAGTTGTCACATATGCATGCAAGGAAGGAACAGTATACAAGAAATTTATGAATTTGTTCAAATTAAAGATGCGTGGTTGAGCGGAGATTGAGGAGGGTCGTGTCTATTTCGGAGAATTAGTTTGGATTTATGCCTGGTCGCTCGACAACAGAGGCAATCCACCTGGTCAGGAGATTGGTAGAGCAATATAGGGAAAGGAAGAGGGATCTACACATTGTGTTCATCTACCTGTAGAAGGCGCATGACAAAGTCCCTAGGAAAGTTCTTTGGAGGCGCTTGGAGGTGAGAGGGGTTCCGACGACGTAAATCAGAGTCATTAAGGACATGTACAATAGAGGGACAACTCGGGTGAGGACGGCGGGCGGAGACTCAGATCATTTTTTGGTCGAGACAAGGTTATATCAGGGATCGACTCTCAGTCCATGTCTGTTTGTGTTGGCGATAGATGTGTTGACGCAGAGTATTCAAGGTGAGGTGCCTTGGTGTATGTTATTTGCAGATGACGTAGTGCTGATTGATGAGACGCAGGGAGGTGTAAATGAAAAATTAGAGGTTTAGAGGCATACCCTTGAGTCTTAGGGGTTCAGGTTGAGTAGGTCAAAGATAGAGTATATGGAGTGCAAGTTTAGTGACTCGAAGCAGGAGGCCGAAGTGGTGGTAAGGTTGGATTCCCAGGATGTTTGCAAGAGGGATAGTTTTAAGTATCTCGAATCTATGATTCAGGGGAATGACGAGATTGATGAGGATGTCTCTAAACGTATTGGAGCAGGTTGGATGAAGAGGAGGCTTGCCTCGGGAGTGTTGTGCGATAAGAAGGTGCCCTTAAAGCTTAAAGGTAAGTTCTACGGAGTGGCAATCCGCCTGGCCATGCTGTATGGTGCGGAGTGTTGGCCAGTCAAGAACTTCCATATTCAAAAATTGAAGGTAGCGGAAATGAGAATGTTGCATTGGATGTGTGGGCTTACTAGAGGGATAGAGTTAGGAATGAGATTATTCGGGAGAAGGTGGGAGTGGCGTCGGTGGAAGACAAGATGAGGGAAGAAAGACTGGGATGGTTTGGGCATGTGATGAGAAGGACACAGATGCCCCAGTTCGTAGGTGTGAGAGACTAGCTTTGGATGGTTTCAGGAGGAGTAAAGGCTGACCGAAGAAATAATGGAGAGAGGTGATTAGACATAACATGGAGCTGCTACAGCTTACTGAGGACATTACCCTAGATAGGAAGGTGTGGAGGTCGCGAATAAGGGTGGAAGGCTAGTGCGGGTGTGGGTTGTGACTAGTAGTTAGGGAGCTCTTCTGTAGCCGATTTAGTAACCCTAGGACTGTCCTTTGGTAGGAGCCGCTAGTGTATTCTACTACTAGGTGGGTGTCCTTGTCTTATTTCTTATTTCCTATTTCTTATTTTCATAGTTCGCTTATTTTCGTGTCGCTCTTATTTTTATTGTTATTGTTTCTTATTTCTTAGTTTTCGGTTATGTCACCCATCTTGTTTCATGTATTAATATGACCTTGTTAACTATTCTTTATCTAGAGTCGGGGGTCTATTAGAAACAACCTCTCTACTTCTTTGGAGGTAGCGGTATGGACTGCGTACATTCTACCCTCCCCAGACCCCACTTGGTGGAAATACACTGGGTTTGTTGTTGTTGTTGTTGTAAAGATGCTAATTAAATTAAGGTACACATAAACCTAAGTATTATGACTTGGAAACTCACATAGTAGTACTTGCTACGTTCAGACTACAAAACACATTGATTTTCCCTTTTAACTGAAATGTCATTGGTCTAGTAGTAAAATGTTACGATGATCCTCTTTCACTTCTTGACAGAAAAATGAGGAATCATGCAATAAACTTATATCGTTCAACATTATTATTTGCACTGATTTTGAGTATTGCTTCTTGAGAATTAATTGAATTCCATAAGTTTCTCCGGTCTGTAAATTTAAGTTTAAGCTTTTAACAGCTTTATAGTTTTTCTAGTTACCATATCCCAAAATGTAGCTTCGGTCGTTTTTGCTATGTTCTTTTTTTTTTTCCTTTGATATGAAAGTGGCACTATATGATTCATGTCTTTGGAAAGTGAAACTCAGAACTACACCATCATTGGAATATATCAAACATTTATTCTATTGTCAACTCACTCACAACAACTTTACAAGGC
>NC_061112.1:120523703-120543618 GCF_002878395.1 Capsicum annuum | reverse complement strand
CAAGAGAAAAGTAAGTGTTTGATGGTATGAAATATTGTTGAAGTTGGTTGTGATGAAGCTGAAGTCAGTTGGGTTTCAGAATATATAGCAAATAAGAGGGAAAGAATACTTATCTAGTGATATCTATATCTATGATCTCATTGGGTATCAAGATCCCATGTACAAGCAATTAATGCACTCCTGAGAATCTGCAATCTATCAATTTTCCAATATGTTTATAAAGGGGGACCTAACCAATTTTGTCCTCCTATATGTGGCTGCAAGGCTTGAAATCTATTCTATGATTTCTTGAGCTTCAATATGATATCTTTTATCCATTGGGAATTTCTCAAGATTTTATCCACCATGACTATAGTTCATTCAGAGTAGAACTATGTCTTAGTATTTCACTAAATAAATTGAGGAAAAGCTGAAATTCATTTGTATCATATTATCAATTACTAATGTTTGTCAAAGATTAACCTGTAATTGCTTAATAAGAAAAGGTGGATCAAGATTTGAGCTTTATGAGTTTAGTTCTGAAATCTAGGACTAGACCTTAAGTAGTATACCCTCCGTCCCAATGTATGTGGCACAATTGGAATTTCGAGAGTCAATCAAGTTTTTCTTTGATGAAAATTCTTTGTCTTTTAAATTCAAGTTGTTAATTATTGTGATTTGTTGTAGTACTTTTTATTTTTAGATAACCGTGGTGTGAGGTATTTGCCACCTCCCACCAACATGGGATTTGAACATAAGACCTTAATCCACTTCATGGACCATTAAGCCATAACCTTGGGTGCATTGTGATTTATAGTATTGTTTACATAGTTTCCAAGTACATAAACTTTATTCTTCAAAAAACTTAAAACTTTTTTGTCTAAATTGATTGTCAAAGTTTAAAAGTTTGAGTTTCGAAATTCTGATTGTGCCACATAAATAAAACAGTGGGAGTAGTAAATAGATTCTGAATTTGATTTATATATCTATTTAATGATTTTTTTAACACATATACATAATTTGGATCAAGGCTACTTGGTTCTGTCAAACAGTATGCTGAAGGCTACGTCTGCCCCTGTCAAATAAGTGATCTAATTTTATTAATATTTTTTATAATGCCAATGCATAGAACTTAATTTCCTTTGTAGTAAGTGTCATGTATATCTACTTTTATCTTCTTCTTACTATGTCCTTTTGGCTCTGGTCATTACTATGTGCCATGTTTCGAAGGATGCCTGCCTCTGTTAAATAAGCCGTCACACAGGAATGCAAGGAAGGAAGGAAGAGTATACAAGAAATTTATGAATTTGTTCAAATTAAAGATGCTAATTAAATTAACGTACACGTAAACCTAAGTATTATGACCTGGAAACTCATATAGTAGTACTTGCCAGTAGGGCTGGGCATATTTTGGTTTAAACCGAAAAAACTGAAAAATCAAATCGAAATTTTAATTTCGATTTGGTTTTTCGATTTCTTGGATCGGTTTTGATTTTCAATTTTTGAAATTCGGTTAAACGGTTTGGTGTTCGTTTTTTCAAAAAACAAAAAATTTGGATAAACCGATTAACCGAAATTCTATAAATAATTAATAATATATATATATATTATTTAATATATAATAAAATAATATAAATATATAATAGCCACCCTAATAACTAATAAGTAATAGCACGCCACATACAGCTAAAAACATACATCAGTCCAATATTAGAACAATCGATTGAACCATCGACCGCCAGCGAGATCGTCGTCTGTACAACGACACTAGAGCGGGCGACCAGACGACCACTGTGGGCTGCAGCCTGCAGTGCCGTTTGTGGTCTTTCCGGCAGCGACCACTCTTCCGAGTTTCGACTGTTTATGCAAACTTATGTTATTTTCGTTTGTACTTCGGGTACACAGAATCTGTATATGCAGAAACAGCAACTTCAACTAAAGTTCAAGTATATAAACAAGAACACAATGAAGTATATCAAATACCCTCAACACAAGATCAAAATGACCTTTCCAAGAGGTATATTTTATTTTTCAGAAAATAGATGAAACAGAAATGAATAAGACCAAGCAGTCCGAATTCACGGACTTTCCTTAAGGAATAATGCCCCTCACTGTACCCGAGGTTATGGAATCTTCCTCCCAGGATAAAATGGCCTTCAATCCGACTATAGCGGTACCTCAAATAGGCGGATTCTTCAAACACACAGAACGCTTTGATTGATCACACAGAATATTTGTAAAGAAAAGAAGAGAGTTTTTATTCTGCAAAATTTTTATATCAAAACCTGTAAAGGTAAGCAGGTTTATATAGCCTAGCAAATGCCTCTTCGAAAAGGTGGCATTGGTTCACTTAAATGGTGTGATATTTCTGAAAATGCATGTCTGCAACATTTTTGCTGAAGCAGTATACCATTTCACCAAACAGTGCACCTGTTCGAAACAGTGCATCACTTCATTGAAGAATTGCATCTGTTCAGTCGAAGCAGAAATAGTATATCAGTTCAGTGCATCCATCAGTTCAGTCAAAACGAAACAGTACATCAGTTCAGTCAAAACAGTGCATCAGTTCTGTTGAAACATTGCATCTATTACAGTTACTACATGTATTTCGTTAAATAAAGTTTGTCCAAAAAAGATAGATCTCATCGATCTATCATTTTCCAAATTCGAATCCAAATTCGAAGCCGAGCGAGCGACGACGATGACAGCACGAGGCATCTCTTATTTCTTGCCTCACTTATCATGTGGAGTAAGTATTCATCATTATAAATACTCCAAAGTTCCCTTCTCCCACAAATGTGGGAGAATTAGTGAACTTTTTAATTTTGGGAGTACACTTTCCAAATTAGCGTCTCCTCTTCTCCACCATTTTTTTCTCTATTTTCCATTCACACTTTTATGAAACCAACAATCCCCCACATGAATGGGGAATGGCTATTTTTTGTAAAAATTTTACGGACAAGAATATGATCATCAAGCAAAGACTGATTTCATCTGGATAAGTGGGTTTTCCTTTGAACTTTCCGTAGTGAACATGCATCGGATGCACTCGGTCAATCGATAGATTTGATATCTTTGAACCGTCGAGCTTTAATGTACACCTAGACAACACATGTCACACAACCAGCCTTCTAACGTTTATGGTTCTTACGGTTTTGTTCTTTTCATCCATGAACACGTCCCGGTTTTCATGAGGGCTTAGAGAATAGGCCTTTACTAACATTCTCCTTGAAGCGGCTTTCACTTCACCCTTACATAGGTGATTTCTAAACGTTCAATCCTACAGATTAAAATATTTGGTCAAATCTGCCAAATTTAGATAATCATTAAAAGACTTTTCACCTTAAGTTTTATCCTAGTTTACTATACATTATCTACATCATGAGAATGGGTTGGGTAATTGACAATGTTGAACCTGTCAGACACGACTTTGTTTGATCTCCTTGAACCTAGCTCTTGGGATCTCCAGTCTGCTAGATAGAGTTACCGCCACATTGACTCATCCTAGGCCTTAAACCCATTCCCTTGGATGTTCTTTCCACTCCTTATCTAGATAGGCCTTTTGTAAGTGGATCCGACACATTATCATTTGACTTTACATAGTCAATAATGATAATTCCACTAGAGAGAATTTCCCTAACGGTATTATGTCTCCGTCGTACGTGACGAGATTTACGGTTGTACATCATGCTCCCTGCCCTACCTATTGCCGCTTGGCTATCATAGTGTATACATACTGGTGCCACTAGTTTGGGCCAATACAAAATATCTCTCAAGAAATTTCGGAGCCATTCTGCTTCTTCACCAGCTTTATCTAATGCGATAAATTTAGATTCCATTGTAGAGCGAGTGATACAAGTCTGTTTGGATGATTTTCAAGAAACTGCTCCTCCACCGATAGTAAATACATATCCACTTGTGGATTTTACTTCGTTCGATCCGGTGATCCAATTTGTATCACTATGTCCTTCAAGTACCGCAAGATATTTATTATAATGCAAAGCATAGTTTTGAATGTATTTTAAGATACCCCAAAACTCTTTTCATTGCCATCCAATGAGTTTTGTTGGGATTACACCTGTACCGACTCAATTTTGTAGTTGCACATGCTATGTCCGGTTGTGTACAGTTCATTATATACATTAAAAATCTCAATACTCTTGCGTACTCCAATTGTGAATCACTTTCACCTTCATTCTTTCGAAGTGCAAAGTTCACATCCAATGGAGTCTTGGCAATACCGAATTCCATATCCTTGAACTTGTCAAGTACTTTTTCGATATAATGAGACTGTGACAATGCTAACCCTTGTGGATTTTGATGGATTCTTATACCTAAGATTACATCTGCAACTCCAAGGTCTTTCATATCAAACTTGCTCTCGAGCATTCGTTTGATTGCATTTATGTCACAAATATATCTGCTGATGATCAACATATCATCCACATATAAACAAACAATGACTTGGTGATTTGGTGTGTCTTTAATATATAAACATTTGTCACATTCATTTATCTTGAATCCGTTTGCCAACATGGTTTGGTCAAACTTTGCATATCATTGCTTAGGTGCTTGTTTTAGTCCATAAAGTGACTTAACAAGTTTACACACCTTATTTTCTTTTCCTGGAACCACAAAACCCTCAGGTTGTTCCATGTATATTTCTTCCTCCAAATCTCCATTTAGGAATGCGTTCTTCACATCTATTTGATGGATTTGAAAATCATATACCACCACCAAGCCAATTAACATTCAAATCGAGGTTATCCTTGTTACTGGTGAGTATGTATCAAAGTAATCAAGGCCTTCCTTCTATTTGAAGCCTTTTACTATAAGTCTTGCCTTGTATTTGTCAATTGTACTATCTGCCTTCATTTTTCTTTTGAAGATCCATTTAGAACCTAACGGTTTATTTCTTGGAGAAAGGTCAACCAATTTCCATGTATGGTTGCTTAAGATTGAATCTATCTCACTATTGACTGCCACTTTCCAAAAGGATGAGTCTGACGATGGCATCGCTTCTTTAAATATTTGAGGCTTATTTTCTTAGAGAAATGTTACAAAATCTGATCCAAATGAAGTTGACATTCTTTGATGTGTACTACGTCTTGGATTTTCTTCATTATGTACATTCTCACTTGGTTCATCTCGAGGTCGCTTAGATCCTCCACTAAACTGTTCATGTCTAATTTTATACGGGTAAATATTTTTAAAGAATTCAGCATTGTCTGATTCAATTATTGTATTTTCATTAATATCCGGATGTTTGAATTTATGAACCAAAAATCGATATGCTTTACTACTTTTAGCATATCCTATGAACACACAGTCCACTGTTTTAGGTCCTATCTTAACCATTTTAGGTACAGGAACTTGAACCTTCACTAGACACCCCCACACTTTGAAATATTTCAAGCTGGGTTTCCTTCTTTTCCATTTTTCGTAAGGAATTGATTGTGTCTTACTATGGGAAACTCTGTTGAGTACACGATTGGCCATAAGGATAGCCTCCCATCATAAGTTTTGTGGTAAAGCAGAACTTATAAGTAAGGCATTCATCATTTCCTTCAAATTTCGGTTTTTCCTTTCCGCAATTCCATTAGATTGAGGTGAATATGGGGCCGTAGATTGATGGATTATTCCATTCTCTACACATATTTGCGCAAAGGGAGATTTATATTCTCCGCCCCTATCACTTCTTATCATTTTGATCTTTTTATCTAACTGATTTTCAACTTCAGTTTTATATTGCTTAAACGCATCTATTGTTTCATCCTTACTATTTAGAAAGTAGACATAATAATATCTAGTGCAATCATCAATAAAAGTTATGAAATACTTTTTCCTACCACATGATGGTGTTGACTTCATATCACAAATGTCAGTGTGTATTAAGTCTAAGGGATTAGAATTCCTTTCAACGGACTTATAAGGATGCTTTGCATACTTCGATTCCACACACGTTGGACACTTTGATTTATTGCACTCAAAGTTTGGCAAAACTTCTAAGTTAATCAGTTTTCATAACGTTTTATAATTAACATGGCCTAAACATTCATGCCATAAATTATAAGACTCAAGAAAATAAGAAGAATTCAAACTTTTATTTATTTCAACAGTCATTTCATTCATCTTATAAAGTCCTTCGGTCAGATAGCCTTTTCCTACATACATTTATCCTTTGCTAATTACAATTTTTTCAGAAACGATTACACATTTGAATCCGTTCTTGTCTAGAAGTGAAACAGAAATTAAATTCCTACGTAAATACGGAACATACAAGACATTGTTAAGTGTCAAGACCTTTCCGGAAGTCATATTTAAGCAAATTTTTCCTATTCTTTCTACCTTAGCCGTAGCGGAGTTAGCCATGTAGATCATTTCTTCTACTTGAGCCGAAGCAAATAACGAAAACAGCTCCTTGTTGGCACATACATGGCGGGTGGCACCAGAATCCATCCACCATTCACTAGGATTCCCCGTCAAGTTGCATTCTGAGAACATAGCACACAGATCATCGCATTCTTTGTTGGATTCAATCATATTTGCTTGATCCTTCTTCTTTTCTTTCTTTGGGGCACGACAATCTGTGGACTTGTGGCCAATCTTGCCACAGTTGAAGCATTTTCCCTTGAACTTTTTCTTGGTTTGATTGCTTTCTTGTTTAGCTTTCTTCCTTTTCTTGAAATTGTTTTGGTCATCTTCTACAATATGTGCTCCATTAATTGTAGAATTCCTCTTTGACCTTCTTTCGGAAGCTTTATTATCCTCTTCAATACGAAGTCGGACAAAAAGTTCTTCAACAGCCATCTCCTTGCGTTTATGCTTTAAGTAGTTTTTGAAGTCTTTCCACAAAGGTGGTAGCTTCTCAACTATCACTGGTACTTGGAAATCATCATTCACAATTAAACCTACAATACAGTTTATGTGAGTATTAAGAACATTTTTAATTTGTTCAACTAAGGTATTTTTCAAAGATATACCTTCTGCTAAGAGATCATGTATGATGACTTGCAACTCCTATACTTGAGAGACAACAGATTTGCTATCTATTATTTTGAAGTCCAGGAACCGTGCAACAAGGAATTTCTTCATTCCCGCATCCTCCGTCTTATATTTTTGTTCAAGTGCCCCCTACAGTTCCTTTAATGTCTTGGTTCAACTATAAATATTGTAGAGGTCGTCTTGGAGACCACTCAGAATATAATTCCTACAAAGGAAGTCCGAATGTTTCCAAGCTTCTACAATAACGAAGCGGTCTTTGTTCGAGGTTTCCTCGGACACCTCAGGAGCGTCTTCGCTAGTGAACCGTTGCAGACATAAAGTGGTGAGGTAAAAGAACATCTTTTGCTGCCACCGCTTGAAGTTAATGCCCAAAAATTTTCTGGGCTTCTCCGCCGGTGCCATTGTTGGTGGAGCATTTGAGCGACTTGATGTGGCAATATTAGTTGCCCCACAGACGTTGTCACATCCATCATTTGACTTTTTTTAGTCATCTTTCCTGTCAACACAAGACAGAAAAATTTAGTATTTTCAGAATATTACTTATAAAGTTAAATAACTTTTCAACTTTTCTTCTTGTTTCTAATTAACGACGAAGCTTTTATAACTTCAAATCGTCAACCGAGTGAACTTTAACTTGTGATGAAGATTTTATGTCTTCTAATCATTAGTTAAATTCAAGCAGAGTAAAAAGTTTAAAGCTTTAATCTCCAAAAACAAGTTATACAGATTCTGTAAAAGGAATTATTCCTTAAGATTCTTATTTTTGTTTTACTTTGGGTACACAGAATTTGTATATGCAGAAACAACAACTTCAACTAAAGTTCAAGTTTATAAACAAGAACACAGTGAAGTATATCAAATACCCTCAACACAAGATCAAAATGACCTTTCCAAGAGGTATATTTTATTTTTTAGAAAATAGATGAAACAGAAATGAATAAGACCAAGTCGTCCGAATTCATGGACTTTTCTTAAGGATTAATTCCCCTCACTGTATCCGAGGTTATGGAATCTTCCTCCCAGGATAAAATGGCCTTCAATCCGACTATAGCGGTACCTCAAATAGGCGGATTCTTCGAACACACAGAACGCTTTGATTGATCACACAGAATCTTTGTAAAGAAAAGAAGAGAGTTTTTATTCTGAAAAATTTTTATATCAAAACCTGTGAAGAAAAGCATGTTTATATAGCCTAGCAGATGCCTCTTCGAAAAGGTGGCATTGGTTCACTTAAATGGTGTGATGTTTCTGAAAATGCAATTCTGCAGCATTTTTGCTGACGCAGTATACCATTTCACCAAAAAATGCACCTATTCGAAATAGTGCATCACTTCATTAAAGAATTGGATCTGTTCAGTCGAAGCAGAAATAGTATATCAGTTCAGTACATGCGTCAATTTAGTTGAAAAGAAATAGTACATCAGTTTAGTCAAAATAGTGCATCAATTCTGTCGAAACATTGCATCTGTTACTATTACTAAATGCATATAAATGGAGTATTTATCAGATTTCATCAAATAAAATTTGTCCAAAAAGACAGATATCATCGATCGATCATTTTCCAAATCCAAATCCAAATCTGAAGTCGAGCGACCGACGACAACAGCGGCGCGAGGAATCTCTTATTTCTTGCCTCACTTATCATGTGGAGTAAGTATTCATCATTATAAACACTCCAAAGTTTCTTTCTCCCACCAATGTGGGAGAATTAGTGAACTTTCCAATTTTGGGAGTACACTTTCCAAATTGGTGTCTCCTCTTCTCCATCATTTTTTTCTCCATTTTCCATTCACACTTCTATGAACCCAACAATCCCCCATATGAATGGGGAATATATATTTTTTGTAAAACTTTTACAAGAATGTGATCATCAAGCAAAGACTGATTCCATCTGGATAAGTGGGTTTCCCTTTGAACTTTCCGTAGTGAACATGCATCGGATGCACTCGGTCAATTGGTAGATTTGATATCTTTGAACCGTTGAGCTTTAATGTACACCTATATAACACATGTCACACAACCATCCTTTAACGTTTATGGTTCTAACAATTTTATTCTTTTCAGTCATGAACACGTCCCGGTTTTCATGAGAGCTTAGAGAATAGGCCTTTACTAACATTCGCCTTGAAGCAGCTTCCACTTCGCCCTCACATAAGTGATTTCTAAACGTTCAATCCTGTAGATTAAACTATTTGGTCAAATCTGCCAAATTTAGATAATCATTAAAAGACTTTTCACCTTAAGTCTTATCCTAGTTTACTATACATTGTCTACATCATGAGAATGGGTTGGGTAATTGACAATGTTGAACCTGTCAGACACGACTTTGTTTGATCTCCTTGAACCTAGCTCTTGGGATCTCCAGTCTGCTAGATAGAGTTACCGCCACATTGACTCATCCTAGGCCTTAAACCCATTCCCTTGGATGTTCTTTCCACTCCTTATCTAGATAGGCCTTTTGTAAGTGGATCCAACACATTATCCTTTAACTTTACATAGTTAATAGTGATAATTCCACTAGAGAGAATTTCCCCAACGGTATTATGTCTCCGCCGTATGTGATGAGATTTATGGTTGTACATCATGCTCCCTGCCCTACCTATTGCCGCTTGGCTATCACAGTGTATACATACTGGTGCCACTGGCTTGGGCCAATACAAAATATCTCCCAAGAAATTTCGGAGCCATTCTGCTTCTTCACCAGCTTTATCTAATGCGATAAATTCAGATTCCATTGTAGAGCGAGTGATACAAGTCTGTTTGGATGATTTCCAAGAAACTGCTCCTCCACCGATAGTAAATACATATCCACTTATAGATTTTACTTCGTTCGATCCGGTGATCCGATTTGTATCACTATGTCCTTCAAGTACCGCAGGATATTTATTATAATACAAAGCATAGTTTTGAATGTATTTAAGATACCCCAAAACTCTTTTCATTTTCATCCAATGAGTTTTGTTGGGATTACTCCTATACCGACTTAATTTACTAATTGCACATGCTATGTCTGGTCGTGTATAGTTCATTATATACATTAAACATCCCAATACTCTTGCATATTCCAATTATGAGTCACTTTCACCTTCATTCTTTTGAAGTGCAAAGTTCACATCCAATGGAGTCTTAACAATACCGAATTCCATATCCTTGAACTTGTCAAGTAATTTTTTGATATAATGAGACTATAACAATGCTAACCCTTGTGGATTTTGATGAATTCTTATACCTAAGATCACATCTGTAACTCTAAGGTCTTTCATATCAAACTTGCTCTAGGGCATTCGTTTGGTTGCATTTATGTCACAAATATCTCTGCTGATGATCAACATATCATCCACATATAAACAAACAATGACTTGGTGATTTGGTGTGTCTTTAATATATAAACATTTGTCACATTCATTTATCTTGAATCCGTTCGCCAACATGATTTGGTCAAACTTTGCATGCCATTGCTTAGGTGTTTGTTTTAGTCCATAAAGTGACTTAACAAGTTTACATACCTTATTTTCTTTTTCTGAAACCACAAAACCTTCAGGTTGTTCCATGTATATTTCTTCCTCCAAATCTCCATTTAGGAATGCGGTCTTTACATCCATTTAATAGATTTGAAGATCATATACCGCCGCCAAGGCAATTAACATTCGAATCAAGGTTATCCTTGTTACTGGTGAGTATGTATCAAAGTAATCAAGGTCTTCTTTCTGTTTGAAGCCTTTTACTACAAGTCTTGCCTTGTATTTGTCAATAGTACCATCTGTCTTCATTTTCCTTTGGAAGATCCATTTAGAACCTAACGGTTTATTTTCGGGAAGAAGGTCAACCAATTTCTATGTATGGTTGCTTAAGATTGAATCTATCTCACTATTGACTGCCTCTTTCCAAAAGAATGAGTCTGACGATGGCATCGCTTCTTTAAATGTTTGAGGCTTATTTTCTTAGAGAAATGTTACAAAATCTGATCCAAATGAAGTTGACGTTCTTTGACGTGTACTACGTCTTGGATTTTCTTCATTATGTACATTCTCACTTGGTTCATCTCGAGGTCGTTTAGATCCTTCACTAGACTGTTCATGTCTAATTTTATACGAATAAATATTTTTAAAGAATTCAGCATTATCTGATTCAATTATCGTATTTTCATTAATATCCGGATGTTTGGATTTATGAACCATAAATTGACATGCTTTACTATATTTAGCATATCCTATGAACACACAGTCTACCATTTTAGGTCCTATCTTAATCCTTTTAGGTATAGGAACTTGAACCTTCGCTAGACACCCCCACACTTTAAAATATTCAAGTTGGGTTTCCTTCCTTTCCATTTTTTTTAAGGAATTGATTGTGTCTTACTATGGGGAACTCTGTTGAGTACACGATTGGCCATAAGGATAGCCTCCCATCATAAGTTTTGTGGTAAACCAGAACTTATAAGTAAAGCATTCATCATTTCCTTCAAAGTTTGGTTTTTCCTTTCCGCAATTCCATTAGATTGAGGTGAATATAGGACCATAGTTTGATGGATTATTCCATTCTCTACACATATTTGCGCAAAGGGAGATTCATATTCTCCGCCCCTATCACTTTTTATTATTTTGATCTTTTTGTCTAAATGATTTTCAACTTCAGTTTTAATTGCTTAAATGCATCTATTGCTTCATCCTTACTATTTAGCAAGTAGACATAACAATATCTAGTGCAATCGTCAATACAAGTTATGAAACATTTTTTCCCACCACGTAATGGTGTTGACTTCATATCACAAATGTCAGTGTTTATTAAGTCTAAGGGATTAGAATTTCTTTCAACGAACTTATAAGGATGCTCTGCATACTTTGATTCCACACACGTTTAACACTTTGATTTATTGCACTTAAAGTTTGGCAAAACTTCTAAGTTAATCAATTTTCGTAACGTTTTGTAATTAGCATGGCCTAAACGTTCATTCCATAAATCATAACACTCAAGGAAATAAGAAGAATTCAAACTTTTATTTATTTCAACAGTCATTACACTCATATTATAAAGGCCTTCGGTCAGATAGCCTTTTCCTACATACCTTTCTCCTTTGCTAATTAAAATTTCTCCATAAATGGTTACACATTTGAATTCGTTCTTCTCTAGAAGTTAAACAGAAATTAAATTCCTACGTAAATACGAAACATACAATACATTGTTAAGTGTCAAGACCTTTCCGAAAGTCATATTTAAGCAAATTTTTCCTATTCTTTCTACCTTAGCCGTAGCGGAGTTAGCCATGTAGATCATTTCTTCTACTTGAGCTGGAGCGAATGACGAAAACAACTCCTTGTTGGCACATACATGGCGGGTGGCACCAGAATCCATTCACCATTCGCAAAGATTCCCCGTCGAGTTGCATTCTGAGAACATAGCACACAGATCATCGCATTCTTTATTGGATTTAATCATATTTGCTTGATCCTTCTTCTTGCCTTTCTTTGGGGCACGACAATCTGTGGAATTGTGGCCAATCTTGCCACGGTTGAAGCATTTTCCCTTGAACTTTTTCTTAGGTTGATTGCTTCCTTATTCAGCTTTCTTCCTTTTCCTGAAAGTATTTTATTCATCTTCTACAATATGTGGTCCATTAATTGTAGAATTCCCCTTTGACCTTCTTTCGGCAGCTTTATTATCCTCTTCAATATGAAGTTGGACAATAAGATCTTCAACAGTCATCTCTTTGCGTTTATGCTTTAAGTAGTTTTTGAAGTCTTTCCACAAAGGTTGTAGTTTCTCAAATATCATTGCTACTTGAAAAGCATCATTCACAATTAAACCTACAAAATAGTTTATGTGAGTATTAAGAACATTTTTAGTTTGTTCAACTAAGGTATTTTTCAAAGATATACCTTCTGCTAAGAGATCATGTATGATGACGTGCAACTCCTGTACTTGAGAGACAAAAGATTTGCTATCTATTATTTTGAAGTCCAAGAACTGTGCAACAAGGAATTTTTTAATTCCCGCATCCTCCGTCTTATATTTTCGTTCAAGCGCCCCCCACAGTTCCTTTGATGTCTTGGTTCCACTATAAACATTGTAGAGGTCGTCTTGGAAACTACTCAAAATATAATTCCTGCAAAGAAAGTCCGAATGTTTCCAAGCTTCTACAATAACGAAGCGTTCTTTGTCCGAGGTTCCCTCGGGCACCTCAGGAGCGTCTTCGCTAGTGAACAATTGCAAACATAAAGTGGTGAGGTAAAAGAACATCTTTTGCTGCCACCGCTTGAAGTCAATGCTTGAAAATATTTTGGGCTACTCCGTCGGTGCCATTGTTGGCGGAGCATTTGTGTGACTTGATGTGGCAATATTAGTTACCCCCATAGACGTTGTCGCATCTATTATTTCACTTTCGTTAGTCATCTTTCCTGTCAACACAAGACAGAAAAATTTAGTATTTTCAGAATACTACTTATAAAGTTAAATAACTTTTTAACTTTTCTTCTTGTTTCTAATTAACACTGAAGTTTTTATAACTTCAAATCGTCAACTGAGTGAACTTTAACTTGTGATGAACATTTTATGTCTTCTAATCACTAGTTAAATTCAAGCGGGGTAAAAAGTTTAAAGCTTTAAGCTCCAAAAACAAGTTATACAGATTCTATAAAAGGAATTATTCCTTAAGATTCTTATTTTCGTTTATACTTCGGGTACACAGAATCTGTATATGCAGAAACAACAACTTCAACTAAAGTTCAAGTATATAAACAAGAACACAATGAAGTATATCAAATACCCTCAACACAAGATCAAAATGATCTTTCCAAGAGGTATATTTTATTTTTCAGAAAATAGATGAAAGAGAAATGAATAAGACCAAGTCGTCCAAATTCACGGACTTTCCTTAAGGAATAATTTCCCTCATTGTACTCGAGGTGATGGAATCTTCCTCCCAGGATAAAATGGCCTTCAATCCTACTATAGCGGTACCTCAAATAGGCGGATTCTTTGAACGCACAGAATGTTTTGATTGATCACACAGAATATTTGTAAATAAAAGAAGAGAGTTTTTATTCTGAAAATTTTTATATCAAAACCTGTGAAGGAAAGCATGTTTATATAGACTAGCAGATGCCTCTTCGAAAAGGTGGCATTTGTTCACTTAAATGGTGTGATGTTTCTGAAAATGCATGTCTGCAGCACTTTTGCTGAAGCAGTATACCATTTCACCAAATAGTGCACCTGTTCAAAATAGTACATCACTTCATTAAAGAATTGCATCTGTTCAGTCGAAGCAAAAACAGTATATCAGTTCAGTGCATGCATCTGTTCAGTCGAAAAGAAATAGTACATCAGTTCAGTTGAAATAATGCATCAGTTTTGTCGAAACATTGTATCTGTTACTGTTACTAAATGCATATAAATTGAGTATTGATCAGATTTCATCAAATAAAGTTTGTCCAAAAAGATAGATCTCATCGATCGATCATTTGACAAATCCAAATCCAAATCCGAAGCTGAAGCCGAGCGAGCGATGACGACGACGACGCGAGGCATCTCTTATCATGTGAAGTAAGTATTCATCATTATAAACACTCCAAATTTTCCTTCTCCCACCAATGTGTGAGAATTAGTGAACTTTTTAATTTTGGGAGTACACTTTCCAAATTGGTGTCTCCTCTTCTCCACCATTTTTTTCTCTATTTTCCATCCATACTTCTATGAACCCAACAATCCCCCACATGAATGGGGAATGACTATTTTTCATAAATCTTTTATGGACAAGCATGTGATCATCAAGCAAAAACTAATTCCATCTGGATAAGTGGGTTTTCCTTTGAACTTTCCGTAGTGAACATGCATCGGATGCACTCGGTCAATCGGTAGATTTGATATCTTTGAATCTTCGAGATTTAATGTACACCTAGACAACACATATCACACAACCAGCCTTTTAACATTTATGGTTCTTACAATTTTGTTCTTTTCAGCCATGAACACGTCCCGATTTTCATGAGAGCTTAGAGAATTGGCTTTTACTAACATTCTCATTGAAGCAGCTTCCACTTCGCCCTCACATAGGTGATTTCTAAATGTTCAATTCTGTAGATTAAACTATTTGGTAAAATCTGTCAAATTTAGATAATCATTAAAAGACTTTTTACCTTAAGTCTTATCCTAGTTTACTATACATTGTCTACATCATGAGAATGGGTTGGGTAATTGACAATATTGAACCGGTCAGACACAACTTTGTTTGATCTCCTTAAACCTAGCTCTTGGGATCTCCAGTCTGCTAGGTAGAGTTACCGCCATGCTAACTCGTCCTAGGCCTTAAACCCATTCCCATGGATGTTTTTTAGCCTAGCAGATGCCTCTTTAAAAAGGTGGCATTGGTTCACTTAAATGGTGTGATGTTTCTGAAAATGCATGTCTACAGCATTTTTCCTGAAGCAGTATACCATTTCACCAAACAGTGCACCTGTTCGAAACAGTGCATCACTTCATTGAAGAATTGCATCTGTTCAGTCGAAACAAAAATAGTATATCAGTTCAGTGCATGTATCAGTTCAGTCGAAAAGAAATAGTACATCAGTTCAGTCAAAACAGTGCATCAGTTTTGTCGAAATATTGCATATGTTATTGTTACTGCATGCATATAAATAAAGTATTATCGAAAAAGATAGATCTCATCGATCATTTTCCAAAGCCAAAGCCGAGCGAGCGACGACGACGACAGAGCGAGGCATCACTTATTTCTTGCCTCACTTATCATGTAGAGTAAGTATTCATCATTATAAACACTCCAAAGTTCCTTTCTCCCAGCAATGTGGGAGAATTAGTGAACTTTCCAATTTTGGGAGTACACTTACTAAATTAGTGTCTCCTCTTCTCCACCATTTTTTTCTCCATTTTCCATTCACACTTCTATGAACCCAACAACTTATACATAATAAAGTTATATATTATGTTAAACTAATGGTTATATCATTTAATTTCATCTATGTTGAGTTATTTACATTTAGAAATGAAAAATAGGTTTGAAAATAATTATTTTATAAGAAAAATCATTAATTTTAAATGTCCAGTCATAACAAAGAGGGGTTCACTAGTTTAATCTTCAAAATAAAAATAAAAATCTGAAATAATCGAACCAAATTTGTAGAAACCGGAACGAACCGAATTTATTTCGGTTTGGTTACGGTTGTCATTTTTGTCAATTCAAAAATCAAAAAACCAAACCGATATTAAACTATCAAACCGAACGAACCAAATGTCCAGCCTTTCTTCCCAGGGGCGAACCTACGTAGATTCAAGTGGATTCATATGAGCCCACTTCGTCGAAATATCACACCGTATGTATCAATGTTTGAAAATGTACAAGATATATATTAATTTTTTAACCCATTTTAAATAGCTCAGCCTAGTGGAAAGGCGGGTTCAAGATTTTTGATAGGTCAAACTTTCCGACACCAACAACCTTTTTCTTAAATGCCAGATAATTTTTTCTTTCTAATTTTTTTTTATTATAATATAACTTTAAAATTTATTTAATCAAAATTTGTTTATTTATTTCTCTGGGTATTCATTTTTTATATATTTGAACCCACTTTCCTGAGCAGAATCTATGTTGCTATTATTGTATATTTGAACCCGCCACTGGTACTTGCTATGTTCAGACTACAAAACATATTGGTGTTCCCTTTTAACTGAAATGTCATTGCTCTAGTAGTAAAAGGTCAAAGTCATCAATAGACACTCAAACTTATTGTCAAAATTCACTTAGACACCTAAACTAAGGCATGTTCCTATCAGGCCCCTAAACACCCCACATTTTGTTCAAATTGGGTTTTTTTTGCCCTATCAGCAAAAACCTCAAAGTGTGTTGCACACACGCGATGACATGGCAAAATGAGCTAATTAGAAGCTGACACGTGGCATTATGGGTCCAATAATTATTAAAAATTAATTATAATTTAAAAAAAAAAAGTATATACAAATGGCATTGAGTAAATTATTAAAAAATAATTCTAAAACTATTTAAAAAATAAAAAAATTGATTATTTAAAAAAATTATAAATTTTTTAAAAAAATAAAATAAAATACTAAAAAATTATTTTTTTTAAAAAAATAATTATTAATAAACTTATAAATATTTTAAAAAAATTAAAATAAAAAATGGCGAGGATATAAATTATGAAAAAATAATTATAAAATTATTTGAAAAATAAAAATAAAAAATAGATTATTTAAAAAAAATTATAAATTTATTTAAAAAATGAAATAAATTATTAAAAAATTATTTTAAAAAAAATTAATTATTAAAAAAAATTATAAAACTTTTTAAAAAATGAAAATAAAAAATGGCATTGAGGATATAAATTATGAAAAAATAATTATAAAATTATTTGAAAAATAAAAATAAAAAACTGATTATTTAAAAAAAATTAAAAAATGAAATAAATTATTAAAAAATTATTTTAAAAAATAATTATTAAAAAAAAAGTATAAAACTTTTTTAAAAATGAAAATAAAAAATGTCATTGAGGATCCAAATTATTAAAAAATAATTATAAAATTATTTTAAAAATAAAAATAAAAGCTAAATTATAAAAAAGAAATGATAAAATTATTTTAAAAATAAAAAATGATTATTAAAAAAAAATTATAAAAAATTTAAAAAAATAAAAATAAAACTCCCCCACCTATCCCCAGCCCCCCTGCCCCCAGCGTATTGTTTTATAAAAAAAATAAAAAATTGGGACCCCTAATGCTTTTTTGCCTAATTATAAAAAAAATAAAAATAAAAAAAGAAATTATAAAATTATTAAAAAAATAAAAAACTAATTATTAAAAATAAATTATAATTTTTAAAAAAAAATAAAAATCCCCCACCTATCCCAGCCCCCCAGCCCCCAACGTATTGTTTTAATAAAAAAAAAAATTGGAACCCCCTAATGCTTTTTATTTTATTAAAAAGGGTCTTTAGTGTTTAAAAAAAAATTGTTATTAAAAAAATTTTGGGGCCCTCAATGCCACTTGGCATCTTTTTATTTGTAAATTAGTAAAAAAAAAAATGCTCCTCACACGCCTCCCACGATGGCACTGCACGCGTAGTGTCACATAGGCAAAAAAGGCTCAATTGAAACAAAATGTGGGGGGTTTAGGGGTCTGATAGAAACAGGCCTTAGTTTAGGTGTCTAAGTGAATTTTGACAACAAGTTTGAGTGTCTATCGATGTCTTTGGCCAGTAGTAAAATAATATGATGATCCTCTTTCATTTCTTGACAGAAAAATGAGGAATCATGTAATAACATCATATCGTTCAACATTATTCTTTGCACTAATTTTGAGTATTATGTTAAGGTTTTTAAACTGATTTTCTTATCAAAATTAAGTTTTACTTTTTTCTTGTAAGTAAAATAAAAGTAATCATAAATATTTTTACTTTTCATAAAAGAAAATATAAAACATTTTCATATTTGGCAAACCTCTTTCTTAGAGGAAGGTTTTGGACATCTATAAGAATTAAGATCCCCTCTTCATACCATAACATTGTAACATTCTCAATGTAGTCATTGAAGAGTCTTTGTTTATGAGTGATTTCTCTCAATAGGTTTAATGTTTTTCGATATTAGGTTTTATAATATGCAGGCCGATTGGCCAAAACATATAATAATTTTATGTTTTTTAATATTGTTTTCTTTGTCGCCTGATTTATCATCGCATAGTTTGCAACTAATAACTTCCGCATGACATCCTCTCGTTTTTGAACCCAACAAATGGTATCAGAGTCGATGGTTCAAAGATCCGATGGTTCGATTGAGGACTTTTTAAGATCAAAGTTGCAATCAATTTGGCGATGATGAAGCTTTTGTCAAAAAAAAAAAAAAAAGGTTCAAAAACTACATGTGGAGAAAAAGTTTCAAACAAAATTTCAACAATCTTGGTGCTAATCCATCTTTAAAACCAAAATCAATTTCAACTCATATTTATGACTTCAATTTTCAATCTATACTTGCTTTAACGCTTGGGCTCCTTTCAACTCGTACATTTATTTTTAATGCATGAGCTCCACTCTTAACCTGTGCTCACTTTCAATGCACAAAGTTCTACTTTCAATCTTATCAACCGTGCTTTTATTTTTAATGCATAGGACTCTAATTTTAACCCATATCAATTTTTAATCATGGTAAGCAGCAGTGATATATGAAGAATATATGAAAAACGAAGATCATGCACAAGAAAAAGGAGGATCAAGAATATTTTGCAGAAAATCAAGCAAAAAAGGGAGATTTGTTAGGGTTTTTACTCTAATTTTCTTACCAAAATTAAGTTTTACTTTTTCTTGTAAAAAAATAAAAGTAATCATAAATACTTTTATTTTTGCTAAAAGAAAAATATAAAACTTTTCTATATTTGGCAAACCTCTTTCTTGGAGGAAAGGTTCTGGACATTAGGATACTCTTCTCATGCCATAATACGGTAGCATCCACAATGTAGTCATTGAAGAGTTTTGTTTAGGAAAATTTAATGTTTTTTCGATATTAGATTTTATAATATGCAGGCCGATTGGCCATAACATATAATAATTTTATACTTTTTAGTGTTATTTTCTTTGTCACCTGATTTATCGTCCCATAATTTGCAACTAATAGCTTCCGCATGACGCTCTCTCGATTACGAACCCAACATATTGTTTCTTGAGAATTAATTGAATTCCATAAGTTCCTCCGGTCCGTAAATTTAAGTTTTAAGATTTTAACAGCTTTATAGTTTTTCAGTTACCATATCCCAAAATGTAGCTTCGGTCGTTTCTGCTATGCTCTTTTTTTTTTTTTTCTCCTTTGGTATGAAAGTGGCAATAAATGATTCATGTCTTTTGAAAGTGAAACTAAGAACTAGACCGTCATTGGAAAATAACAAACATTTATTCTATTGTCAACTCACTCACAACAACTTT